>NW_028247115.1:0-50173 GCF_964263255.1 Lissotriton vulgaris | reverse complement strand
AAATGTGGAAAATGGTCCGTTTTCAAATGTTTTATTTTTGAACGTCAGTTCACATTTGTAGGTGGATCATCAGTGTTAGAGCTAAAATTAGCATGTTTAAAGTGATTTTCATGCTTCCAGGGGCTCGGGAAGTTAATTAAATACCATTTGGAGGCATTTAATGTTCGAGCAAAAACGGCTGATTTTCGACAAAAGAGATAACACCCCCCCATTACGTCATGCTTCAGAAATGTGGAAAATGGTCCGTTTTCAAATGTTTTATTTTTGAACGTCAGTTCACATTTGTAGGTGGATCATCAGTGTTAGAGCTAAAATTAGCATGTTTAAAGTGATTTTCATGCTTCCAGGGGCCCAAAACACAAGATTTATGGAATGGTTAAAAGTGCATGAAAATGGCCAATTTACTCACTCTGAGTTCTCAAAAAAGGGTTTCTTCACCCCGGGAAGTTAATTAAATACCATTTGGAGGCATTTAATGTTCGAGCAAAAACGGCTGATTTTCGACAAAAGAGATAACACCCCCCCATTACGTCATGCTTCAGAAATGTGGAAAATGGTCCGTTTTCAAATGTTTTATTTTTGAACGTCAGTTCACATTTGTAGGTGGATCATCAGTGTTAGAGCTAAAATTAGCATGTTTAAAGTGATTTTCATGCTTCCAGGGGCTCGGGAAGTTAATTAAATACCATTTGGAGGCATTTAATGTTCGAGCAAAAACGGCTGATTTTCGACAAAAGAGATAACACCCCCCCATTACGTCATGCTTCAGAAATGTGGAAAATGGTCCGTTTTCAAATGTTTTATTTTTGAACGTCAGTTCACATTTGTAGGTGGATCATCAGTGTTAGAGCTAAAATTAGCATGTTTAAAGTGATTTTCATGCTTCCAGGGGCCCAAAACACAAGATTTATGGAATGGTTAAAAGTGCATGAAAATGGCCAATTTACTCACTCTGAGTTCTCAAAAAGGGTTTCTTCACCCCGGGAAGTTAATTAAATACCATTTGGAGGCATTTAATGTTCGAGCAAAAACGGCTGATTTTCGACAAAAGAGATAACACCCCCCCATTACGTCATGCTTCAGAAATGTGGAAAATGGTCCGTTTTCAAATGTTTTATTTTTGAACGTCAGTTCACATTTGTAGGTGGATCATCAGTGTTAGAGCTAAAATTAGCATGTTTAAAGTGATTTTCATGCTTCCAGGGGCTCGGGAAGTTAATTAAATACCATTTGGAGGCATTTAATGTTCGAGCAAAAACGGCTGATTTTCGACAAAAGAGATAACACCCCCCCATTACGTCATGCTTCAGAAATGTGGAAAATGGTCCGTTTTCAAATGTTTTATTTTTGAACGTCAGTTCACATTTGTAGGTGGATCATCAGTGTTAGAGCTAAAATTAGCATGTTTAAAGTGATTTTCATGCTTCCAGGGGCTCGGGAAGTTAATTAAATACCATTTGGAGGCATTTAATGTTCGAGCAAAAACGGCTGATTTTCGACAAAAGAGATAACACCCCCCCATTACGTCATGCTTCAGAAATGTGGAAAATGGTCCGTTTTCAAATGTTTTATTTTTGAACGTCAGTTCACATTTGTAGGTGGATCATCAGTGTTAGAGCTAAAATTAGCATGTTTAAAGTGATTTTCATGCTTCCAGGGGCCCAAAACACAAGATTTATGGAATGGTTAAAAGTGCATGAAAATAGCCAATTTACTCACTCTGAGTTCTCAAAAAGGGTTTCTTCACCCCGGGAAGTTAATTAAATACCATTTGGAGGCATTTAATGTTCGAGCAAAAACGGCTGATTTTCGACAAAAGAGATAACACCCCCCCATTACGTCATGCTTCAGAAATGTGGAAAATGGTCCGTTTTCAAATGTTTTATTTTTGAACGTCAGTTCACATTTGTAGGTGGATCATCAGTGTTAGAGCTAAAATTAGCATGTTTAAAGTGATTTTCATGCTTCCAGGGGCTCGGGAAGTTAATTAAATACCATTTGGAGGCATTTAATGTTCGAGCAAAAACGGCTGATTTTCGACAAAAGAGATAACACCCCCCCATTACGTCATGCTTCAGAAATGTGAAAAATGGTCCGTTTTCAAATGTTTTATTTTTGAACGTCAGTTCACATTTGTAGGTGGATCATCAGTGTTAGAGCTAAAATTAGCATGTTTAAAGTGATTTTCATGCTTCCAGGGGCTCGGGAAGTTAATTAAATACCATTTGGAGGCATTTAATGTTCGAGCAAAAACGGCTGATTTTCGACAAAAGAGATAACACCCCCCCATTACGTCATGCTTCAGAAATGTGGAAAATGGTCCGTTTTCAAATGTTTTATTTTTGAACGTCAGTTCACATTTGTAGGTGGATCATCAGTGTTAGAGCTAAAATTAGCATGTTTAAAGTGATTTTCATGCTTCCAGGGGCTCGGGAAGTTAATTAAATACCATTTGGAGGCATTTAATGTTCGAGCAAAAACGGCTGATTTTCGACAAAAGAGATAACACCCCCCCATTACGTCATGCTTCAGAAATGTGGAAAATGGTCCGTTTTCAAATGTTTTATTTTTGAACGTCAGTTCACATTTGTAGGTGGATCATCAGTGTTAGAGCTAAAATTAGCATGTTTAAAGTGATTTTCATGCTTCCAGGGGCCCAAACACAAGATTTATGGAATGGTTAAAAGTGCATGAAAATGGCCAATTTACTCACTCTGAGTTCTCAAAAAGGGTTTTTTCACCCCGGGAAGTTAATTAAATACCATTTGGAGGCATTTAATGTTCGAGCAAAAACGGCTGATTTTCGACAAAAGAGATAACACCCCCCCATTACGTCATGCTTCAGAAATGTGGAAAATGGTCCGTTTTCAAATGTTTTATTTTGAACGTCAGTTCACATTTGTAGGTGGATCATCAGTGTTAGAGCTAAAATTAGCATGTTTAAAGTGATTTTCATGCTTCCAGGGGCTCGGGAAGTTAATTAAATACCATTTGGAGGCATTTAATGTTCGAGCAAAAACGGCTGATTTTCGACAAAAGAGATAACACCCCCCCATTACGTCATGCTTCAGAAATGTGGAAAATGGTCCGTTTTCAAATGTTTTATTTTTGAACGTCAGTTCACATTTGTAGGTGGATCATCAGTGTTAGAGCTAAAATTAGCATGTTTAAAGTGATTTTCATGCTTCCAGGGGCTCGGGAAGTTAATTAAATACCATTTGGAGGCATTTAATGTTCGAGCAAAAACGGCTGATTTTCGACAAAAGAGATAACACCCCCCCATTACGTCATGCTTCAGAAATGTGGAAAATGGTCCGTTTTCAAATGTTTTATTTTGAACGTCAGTTCACATTTGTAGGTGGATCATCAGTGTTAGAGCTAAAATTAGCATGTTTAAAGTGATTTTCATGCTTCCAGGGGCCCAAAACACAAGATTTATGGAATGGTTAAAAGTGCATGAAAATGGCCAATTTACTCACTCTGAGTTCTCAAAAAAGGGTTTCTTCACCCCGGGAAGTTAATTAAATACCATTTGGAGGCATTTAATGTTCGAGCAAAAACGGCTGATTTTCGACAAAAGAGATAACACCCCCCCCATTACGTCATGCTTCAGAAATGTGGAAAATGGTCCGTTTTCAAATGTTTTATTTTTGAACGTCAGTTCACATTTGTAGGTGGATCATCAGTGTTAGAGCTAAAATTAGCATGTTTAAAGTGATTTTCATGCTTCCAGGGGCTCGGGAAGTTAATTAAATACCATTTGGAGGCATTTAATGTTCGAGCAAAAACAGCTGATTTTCGACAAAAGAGATAACACCCCCCCATTACGTCATGCTTCAGAAATGTGGAAAATGGTCCGTTTTCAAATGTTTTATTTTTGAACGTCAGTTCTCACATTTGTAGGTGGATCATCAGTGTTAGAGCTAAATTAGCATGTTTAAAGTGATTTTCATGCTTCCAGGGGCCCAAAACACAAGATTTATGGAATGGTTAAAAGTGCATGAAAATGGCCAATTTACTCACTCTGAGTTCTCAAAAAGGGTTTCTTCACCCCGGGAAGTTAATTAAATACCATTTGGAGGCATTTAATGTTCGAGCAAAAACGGCTGATTTTCGACAAAAGAGATAACACCCCCCCCATTACGTCATGCTTCAGAAATGTGGAAAATGGTCCGTTTTCAAATGTTTTATTTTTGAACGTCAGTTCACATTTGTAGGTGGATCATCAGTGTTAGAGCTAAAATTAGCATGTTTAAAGTGATTTTCATGCTTCCAGGGGCTCGGGAAGTTAATTAAATACCATTTGGAGGCATTTAATGTTCGAGCAAAAACGGCTGATTTTCGACAAAAGAGATAACACCCCCCCATTACGTCATGCTTCAGAAATGTGGAAAATGGTCCGTTTTCAAATGTTTTATTTTTGAACGTCAGTTCACATTTGTAGGTGGATCATCAGTGTTAGAGCTAAAATTAGCATGTTTAAAGTGATTTTCATGCTTCCAGGGGCTCGGGAAGTTAATTAAATACCATTTGGAGGCATTTAATGTTCGAGCAAAAACGGCTGATTTTCGACAAAAGAGATAACACCCCCCCATTACGTCATGCTTCAGAAATGTGGAAAATGGTCCGTTTTCAAATGTTTTATTTTTGAACGTCAGTTCACATTTGTAGGTGGATCATCAGTGTTAGAGCTAAAATTAGCATGTTTAAAGTGATTTTCATGCTTCCAGGGGCCCAAAACACAAGATTTATGGAATGGTTAAAAGTGCATGAAAATAGCCAATTTACTCACTCTGAGTTCTCAAAAAGGGTTTCTTCACCCCGGAAGTTAATTAAATACCATTTGGAGGCATTTAATGTTCGAGCAAAAACGGCTGATTTTCGACAAAAGAGATAACACCCCCCCCATTACGTCATGCTTCAGAAATGTGGAAAATGGTCTGTTTTCAAATGTTTTATTTTTGAACGTCAGTTCACATTTGTAGGTGGATCATCAGTGTTAGAGCTAAAATTAGCATGTTTAAAGTGATTTTCATGCTTCCAGGGGCTCGGGAAGTTAATTAAATACCATTTGGAGGCATTTAATGTTCGAGCAAAACGGCTGATTTTCGACAAAAGAGATAACACCCCCCCATTACGTCATGCTTCAGAAATGTGAAAAATGGTCCGTTTTCAAATGTTTTATTTTTGAACGTCAGTTCACATTTGTAGGTGGATCATCAGTGTTAGAGCTAAAATTAGCATGTTTAAAGTGATTTTCATGCTTCCAGGGGCTCGGGAAGTTAATTAAATACCATTTGGAGGCATTTAATGTTCGAGCAAAAACGGCTGATTTTCGACAAAAGAGATAACACCCCCCCATTACGTCATGCTTCAGAAATGTGGAAAATGGTCCGTTTTCAAATGTTTTATTTTTGAACGTCAGTTCACATTTGTAGGTGGATCATCAGTGTTAGAGCTAAAATTAGCATGTTTAAAGTGATTTTCATGCTTCCAGGGGCTCGGGAAGTTAATTAAATACCATTTGGAGGCATTTAATGTTCGAGCAAAAATGGCTGATTTTCGACAAAAGAGATAACACCCCCCCATTACGTCATGCTTCAGAAATGTGGAAAATGGTCCGTTTTCAAATGTTTTATTTTTGAACGTCAGTTCACATTTGTAGGTGGATCATCAGTGTTAGAGCTAAAATTAGCATGTTTAAAGTGATTTTCATGCTTCCAGGGGCCCAAAACACAAGATTTATGGAATGGTTAAAAGTGCATGAAAATGGCCAATTTACTCACTCTGAGTTCTCAAAAAAGGGTTTCTTCACCCCGGGAAGTTAATTAAATACCATTTGGAGGCATTTAATGTTCGAGCAAAAACGGCTGATTTTCGACAAAAGAGATAACACCCCCCCATTACGTCATGCTTCAGAAATGTGGAAAATGGTCCGTTTTCAAATGTTTTATTTTTGAACGTCAGTTCACATTTGTAGGTGGATCATCAGTGTTAGAGCTAAAATTAGCATGTTTAAAGTGATTTTCATGCTTCCAGGGGCTCGGGAAGTTAATTAAATACCATTTGGAGGCATTTAATGTTCGAGCAAAAACGGCTGATTTTCGACAAAAGAGATAACACCCCCCCATTACGTCATGCTTCAGAAATGTGGAAAATGGTCCGTTTTCAAATGTTTTATTTTTGAACGTCAGTTCACATTTGTAGGTGGATCATCAGTGTTAGAGCTAAAATTAGCATGTTTAAAGTGATTTTCATGCTTCCAGGGGCCCAAAACACAAGATTTATGGAATGGTTAAAAGTGCATGAAAATGGCCAATTTACTCACTCTGAGTTCTCAAAAAGGGTTTCTTCACCCCGGGAAGTTAATTAAATACCATTTGGAGGCATTTAATGTTCGAGCAAAAACGGCTGATTTTCGACAAAAGAGATAACACCCCCCCATTACGTCATGCTTCAGAAATGTGGAAAATGGTCCGTTTTCAAATGTTTTATTTTTGAACGTCAGTTCACATTTGTAGGTGGATCATCAGTGTTAGAGCTAAAATTAGCATGTTTAAAGTGATTTTCATGCTTCCAGGGGCTCGGGAAGTTAATTAAATACCATTTGGAGGCATTTAATGTTCGAGCAAAAACGGCTGATTTTCGACAAAAGAGATAACACCCCCCCATTACGTCATGCTTCAGAAATGTGGAAAATGGTCCGTTTTCAAATGTTTTATTTTTGAACGTCAGTTCACATTTGTAGGTGGATCATCAGTGTTAGAGCTAAAATTAGCATGTTTAAAGTGATTTTCATGCTTCCAGGGGCTCGGGAAGTTAATTAAATACCATTTGGAGGCATTTAATGTTCGAGCAAAAACGGCTGATTTTCGACAAAAGAGATAACACCCCCCCATTACGTCATGCTTCAGAAATGTGGAAAATGGTCCGTTTTCAAATGTTTTATTTTTGAACGTCAGTTCACATTTGTAGGTGGATCATCAGTGTTAGAGCTAAAATTAGCATGTTTAAAGTGATTTTCATGCTTCCAGGGGCCCAAAACACAAGATTTATGGAATGGTTAAAAGTGCATGAAAATGGCCAATTTACTCACTCTGAGTTCTCAAAAAGGGTTTCTTCACCCCGGGAAGTTAATTAAATACCATTTGGAGGCATTTAATGTTCGAGCAAAAACGGCTGATTTTCGACAAAAGAGATAACACCCCCCCATTACGTCATGCTTCAGAAATGTGGAAAATGGTCCGTTTTCAAATGTTTTATTTTTGAACGTCAGTTCACATTTGTAGGTGGATCATCAGTGTTAGAGCTAAAATTAGCATGTTTAAAGTGATTTTCATGCTTCCAGGGGCTCGGGAAGTTAATTAAATACCATTTGGAGGCATTTAATGTTCGAGCAAAAACGGCTGATTTTCGACAAAAGAGATAACACCCCCCCATTACGTCATGCTTCAGAAATGTGAAAAATGGTCCGTTTTCAAATGTTTTATTTTTGAACGTCAGTTCACATTTGTAGGTGGATCATCAGTGTTAGAGCTAAAATTAGCATGTTTAAAGTGATTTTCATGCTTCCAGGGGCTCGGGAAGTTAATTAAATACCATTTGGAGGCATTTAATGTTCGAGCAAAAACGGCTGATTTTCGACAAAAGAGATAACACCCCCCCATTACGTCATGCTTCAGAAATGTGGAAAATGGTCCGTTTTCAAATGTTTTATTTTTGAACGTCAGTTCACATTTGTAGGTGGATCATCAGTGTTAGAGCTAAAATTAGCATGTTTAAAGTGATTTTCATGCTTCCAGGGGCTCGGGAAGTTAATTAAATACCATTTGGAGGCATTTAATGTTCGAGCAAAAACGGCTGATTTTCGACAAAAGAGATAACACCCCCCCATTACGTCATGCTTCAGAAATGTGGAAAATGGTCCGTTTTCAAATGTTTTATTTTTGAACGTCAGTTCACATTTGTAGGTGGATCATCAGTGTTAGAGCTAAAATTAGCATGTTTAAAGTGATTTTCATGCTTCCAGGGGCTCGGGAAGTTAATTAAATACCATTTGGAGGCATTTAATGTTCGAGCAAAAACGGCTGATTTTCGACAAAAGAGATAACACCCCCCCATTACGTCATGCTTCAGAAATGTGGAAAATGGTCCGTTTTCAAATGTTTTATTTTTGAACGTCAGTTCACATTTGTAGGTGGATCATCAGTGTTAGAGCTAAAATTAGCATGTTTAAAGTGATTTTCATGCTTCCAGGGGCCCAAAACACAAGATTTATGGAATGGTTAAAAGTGCATGAAAATGGCCAATTTACTCACTCTGAGTTCTCAAAAAGGGTTTCTTCACCCAGGGAAGTTAATTAAATACCATTTGGAGGCATTTAATGTTCGAGCAAAAACGGCTGATTTTCGACAAAAGAGATAACACCCCCCCATTACGTCATGCTTCAGAAATGTGGAAAATGGTCCGTTTTCAAATGTTTTATTTTTGAACGTCAGTTCACATTTGTAGGTGGATCATCAGTGTTAGAGCTAAAATTAGCATGTTTAAAGTGATTTTCATGCTTCCAGGGGCCCAAAACACAAGATTTATGGAATGGTTAAAAGTGCATGAAAATGGCCAATTTACTCACTCTGAGTTCTCAAAAAGGGTTTTTTCACCCCGGGAAGTTAATTAAATACCATTTGGAGGCATTTAATGTTCGAGCAAAAACGGCTGATTTTCGACAAAAGAGATAACACCCCCCCATTACGTCATGCTTCAGAAATGTGGAAAATGGTCCGTTTTCAAATGTTTTATTTTTGAACGTCAGTTCACATTTGTAGGTGGATCATCAGTGTTAGAGCTAAAATTAGCATGTTTAAAGTGATTTTCATGCTTCCAGGGGCTCGGGAAGTTAATTAAATACCATTTGGAGGCATTTAATGTTCGAGCAAAAACGGCTGATTTTCGACAAAAGAGATAACACCCCCCCATTACGTCATGCTTCAGAAATGTGGAAAATGGTCCGTTTTCAAATGTTTTATTTTTGAACGTCAGTTCACATTTGTAGGTGGATCATCAGTGTTAGAGCTAAAATTAGCATGTTTAAAGTGATTTTCATGCTTCCAGGGGCTCGGGAAGTTAATTAAATACCATTTGGAGGCATTTAATGTTCGAGCAAAAACGGCTGATTTTCGACAAAAGAGATAACACCCCCCCATTACGTCATGCTTCAGAAATGTGGAAAATGGTCCGTTTTCAAATGTTTTATTTTTGAACGTCAGTTCACATTTGTAGGTGGATCATCAGTGTTAGAGCTAAAATTAGCATGTTTAAAGTGATTTTCATGCTTCCAGGGGCCCAAAACACAAGATTTATGGAATGGTTAAAAGTGCATGAAAAGGGCCAATTTACTCACTCTGAGTTCTCAAAAAAGGGTTTCTTCACCCCGGGAAGTTAATTAAATACCATTTGGAGGCATTTAATGTTCGAGCAAAAACGGCTGATTTTCGACAAAAGAGATAACACCCCCCCATTACGTCATGCTTCAGAAATGTGGAAAATGGTCCGTTTTCAAATGTTTTATTTTTGAACGTCAGTTCACATTTGTAGGTGGATCATCAGTGTTAGAGCTAAAATTAGCATGTTTAAAGTGATTTTCATGCTTCCAGGGGCTCGGGAAGTTAATTAAATACCATTTGGAGGCATTTAATGTTCGAGCAAAAACGGCTGATTTTCGACAAAAGAGATAACACCCCCCCATTACGTCATGCTTCAGAAATGTGGAAAATGGTCCGTTTTCAAATGTTTTATTTTTGAACGTCAGTTCACATTTGTAGGTGGATCATCAGTGTTAGAGCTAAAATTAGCATGTTTAAAGTGATTTTCATGCTTCCAGGGGCCCAAAACACAAGATTTATGGAATGGTTAAAAGTGCATGAAAATGGCCAATTTACTCACTCTGAGTTCTCAAAAAGGGTTTCTTCACCCCGGGAAGTTAATTAAATACCATTTGGAGGCATTTAATGTTCGAGCAAAAACGGCTGATTTTCGACAAAAGAGATAACACCCCCCCATTACGTCATGCTTCAGAAATGTGGAAAATGGTCCGTTTTCAAATGTTTTATTTTTGAACGTCAGTTCACATTTGTAGGTGGATCATCAGTGTTAGAGCTAAAATTAGCATGTTCAAAGTGATTTTCATGCTTCCAGGGGCTCGGGAAGTTAATTAAATACCATTTGGAGGCATTTAATGTTCGAGCAAAAACGGCTGATTTTCGACAAAAGAGATAACACCCCCCCATTACGTCATGCTTCAGAAATGTGGAAAATGGTCCGTTTTCAAATGTTTTATTTTTGAACGTCAGTTCACATTTGTAGGTGGATCATCAGTGTTAGAGCTAAAATTAGCATGTTTAAAGTGATTTTCATGCTTCCAGGGGCTCGGGAAGTTAATTAAATACCATTTGGAGGCATTTAATGTTCGAGCAAAAACGGCTGATTTTCGACAAAAGAGATAACACCCCCCCCATTACGTCATGCTTCAGAAATGTGGAAAATGGTCCGTTTTCAAATGTTTTATTTTTGAACGTCAGTTCACATTTGTAGGTGGATCATCAGTGTTAGAGCTAAAATTAGCATGTTTAAAGTGATTTTCATGCTTCCAGGGGCTCGGGAAGTTAATTAAATACCATTTGGAGGCATTTAATGTTCGAGCAAAAACGGCTGATTTTCGACAAAAGAGATAACACCCCCCCATTACGTCATGCTTCAGAAATGTGGAAAATGGTCTGTTTTCAAATGTTTTATTTTTGAACGTCAGTTCACATTTGTAGGTGGATCATCAGTGTTAGAGCTAAAATTAGCATGTTTAAAGTGATTTTCATGCTTCCAGGGGCTCGGGAAGTTAATTAAATACCATTTGGAGGCATTTAATGTTCGAGCAAAAACGGCTGATTTTCGACAAAAGAGATAACACCCCCCCATTACGTCATGCTTCAGAAATGTGGAAAATGGTCCGTTTTCAAATGTTTTATTTTTGAACGTCAGTTCACATTTGTAGGTGGATCATCAGTGTTAGAGCTAAAATTAGCATGTTTAAAGTGATTTTCATGCTTCCAGGGGCTCGGGGAGTTAATTAAATACCATTTGGAGGCATTTAATGTTCGAGCAAAAACGGCTGATTTTCGACAAAAGAGATAACACCCCCCCATTACGTCATGCTTCAGAAATGTGGAAAATGGTCCATTTTCAAATGTTTTATTTTTGAACGTCAGTTCACATTTGTAGGTGGATCATCAGTGTTAGAGCTAAAATTAGCATGTTTAAAGTGATTTTCATGCTTCCAGGGGCTCGGGAAGTTAATTAAATACCATTTGGAGGCATTTAATGTTCGAGCAAAAACGGCTGATTTTCGACAAAAGAGATAACACCCCCCCATTACGTCATGCTTCAGAAATGTGGAAAATGGTCCGTTTTCAAATGTTTTATTTTTGAACGTCAGTTCACATTTGTAGGTGGATCATCAGTGTTAGAGCTAAAATTAGCATGTTTAAAGTGATTTTCATGCTTCCAGGGGCCCAAAACACAAGATTTATGGAATGGTTAAAAGTGCATGAAAATGGCCAATTTACTCACTCTGAGTTCTCAAAAAGGGTTTCTTCACCCCGGGAAGTTAATTAAATACCATTTGGAGGCATTTAATGTTCGAGCAAAAACGGCTGATTTTCGACAAAAGAGATAACACCCCCCCATTACGTCATGCTTCAGAAATGTGGAAAATGGTCCGTTTTCAAATGTTTTATTTTTGAACGTCAGTTCACATTTGTAGGTGGATCATCAGTGTTAGAGCTAAAATTAGCATGTTTAAAGTGATTTTCATGCTTCCAGGGGCCCAAAACACAAGATTTATGGAATGGTTAAAAGTGCATGAAAATGGCCAATTTACTCACTCTGAGTTCTCAAAAAGGGTTTCTTCACCCCGGGAAGTTAATTAAATACCATTTGGAGGCATTTAATGTTCGAGCAAAAACGGCTGATTTTCGACAAAAGAGATAACACCCCCCCATTACGTCATGCTTCAGAAATGTGGAAAATGGTCCGTTTTCAAATGTTTTATTTTTGAACGTCAGTTCACATTTGTAGGTGGATCATCAGTGTTAGAGCTAAAATTAGCATGTTTAAAGTGATTTTCATGCTTCCAGGGGCCCAAAACACAAGATTTATGGAATGGTTAAAAGTGCATGAAAATGGCCAATTTACTCACTCTGAGTTCTCAAAAAGGGTTTCTTCACCCCGGGAAGTTAATTAAATACCATTTGGAGGCATTTAATGTTCGAGCAAAAACGGCTGATTTTCGACAAAAGAGATAACACCCCCCCATTACGTCATGCTTCAGAAATGTGGAAAATGGTCAGTTTTCAAATGTTTTATTTTTGAACGTCAGTTCACATTTGTAGGTGGATCATCAGTGTTAGAGCTAAAATTAGCATGTTTAAAGTGATTTTCATGCTTCCAGGGGCTCGGAAAGTTAATTAAATACCATTTGGAGGCATTTAATGTTCGAGCAAAAACGGCTGATTTTCGACAAAAGAGATAACACCCCCCCATTACGTCATGCTTCAGAAATGTGGAAAATGGTCCGTTTTCAAATGTTTTATTTTTGAACGTCAGTTCACATTTGTAGGTGGATCATCAGTGTTAGAGCTAAAATTAGCATGTTTAAAGTGATTTTCATGCTTCCAGGGGCTCGGGAAGTTAATTAAATACCATTTGGAGGCATTTAATGTTCGAGCAAAAACGGCTGATTTTCGACAAAAGAGATAACACCCCCCCATTACGTCATGCTTCAGAAATGTGGAAAATGGTCCGTTTTCAAATGTTTTATTTTTGAACGTCAGTTCACATTTGTAGGTGGATCATCAGTGTTAGAGCTAAAATTAGCATGTTTAAAGTGATTTTCATGCTTCCAGGGGCCCAAAACACAAGATTTATGGAATGGTTAAAAGTGCATGAAAATGGCCAATTTACTCACTCTGAGTTCTCAAAAAGGGTTTCTTCACCCCGGGAAGTTAATTAAATACCATTTGGAGGCATTTAATGTTCGAGCAAAAACGGCTGATTTTCGACAAAAGAGATAACACCCCCCCATTACGTCATGCTTCAGAAATGTGGAAAATGGTCCGTTTTCAAATGTTTTATTTTTGAACGTCAGTTCACATTTGTAGGTGGATCATCAGTGTTAGAGCTAAAATTAGCATGTTTAAAGTGATTTTCATGCTTCCAGGGGCTCGGGAAGTTAATTAAATACCATTTGGAGGCATTTAATGTTCGAGCAAAAACGGCTGATTTTCGACAAAAGAGATAACACCCCCCCATTACGTCATGCTTCAGAAATGTGGAAAATGGTCCGTTTTCAAATGTTTTATTTTTGAACGTCAGTTCACATTTGTAGGTGGATCATCAGTGTTAGAGCTAAAATTAGCATGTTTAAAGTGATTTTCATGCTTCCAGGGGCCCAAAACACAAGATTTATGGAATGGTTAAAAGTGCATGAAAATGGCCAATTTACTCACTCTGAGTTCTCAAAAAGGGTTTCTTCACCCCGGGAAGTTAATTAAATACCATTTGGAGGCATTTAATGTTCGAGCAAAAACGGCTGATTTTCGACAAAAGAGATAACACCCCCCCATTACGTCATGCTTCAGAAATGTGGAAAATGGTCCGTTTTCAAATGTTTTATTTTTGAACGTCAGTTCACATTTGTAGGTGGATCATCAGTGTTAGAGCTAAAATTAGCATGTTTAAAGTGATTTTCATGCTTCCAGGGGCTCGGGAAGTTAATTAAATACCATTTGGAGGCATTTAATGTTCGAGCAAAAACGGCTGATTTTCGACAAAAGAGATAACACCCCCCCATTACGTCATGCTTCAGAAATGTGGAAAATGGTCCGTTTTCAAATGTTTTATTTTTGAACGTCAGTTCACATTTGTAGGTGGATCATCAGTGTTAGAGCTAAAATTAGCATGTTTAAAGTGATTTTCATGCTTCCAGGGGCTCGGGAAGTTAATTAAATACCATTTGGAGGCATTTAATGTTCGAGCAAAAACGGCTGATTTTCGACAAAAGAGATAACACCCCCCCATTACGTCATGCTTCAGAAATGTGGAAAATGGTCCGTTTTCAAATGTTTTATTTTTGAACGTCAGTTCACATTTGTAGGTGGATCATCAGTGTTAGAGCTAAAATTAGCATGTTTAAAGTGATTTTCATGCTTCCAGGGGCCCAAAACACAAGATTTATGGAATGGTTAAAAGTGCATGAAAATGGCCAATTTACTCACTCTGAGTTCTCAAAAAGGGTTTCTTCACCCCGGGAAGTTAATTAAATACCATTTGGAGGCATTTAATGTTCGAGCAAAAACGGCTGATTTTCGACAAAAGAGATAACACCCCCCCATTACGTCATGCTTCAGAAATGTGGAAAATGGCCCGTTTTCAAATGTTTTATTTTTGAACGTCAGTTCACATTTGTAGGTGGATCATCAGTGTTAGAGCTAAAATTAGCATGTTTAAAGTGATTTTCATGCTTCCAGGGGCTCGGGAAGTTAATTAAATACCATTTGGAGGCATTTAATGTTCGAGCAAAAACGGCTGATTTTCGACAAAAGAGATAACACCCCCCCATTACGTCATGCTTCAGAAATGTGGAAAATGGTCCGTTTTCAAATGTTTTATTTTTGAACGTCAGTTCACATTTGTAGGTGGATCATCAGTGTTAGAGCTAAAATTAGCATGTTTAAAGTGATTTTCATGCTTCCAGGGGCTCGGGAAGTTAATTAAATACCATTTGGAGGCATTTAATGTTCGAGCAAAAACGGCTGATTTTCGACAAAAGAGATAACACCCCCCCATTACGTCATGCTTCAGAAATGTGGAAAATGGTCCGTTTTCAAATGTTTTATTTTTGAACGTCAGTTCACATTTGTAGGTGGATCATCAGTGTTAGAGCTAAAATTAGCATGTTTAAAGTGATTTTCATGCTTCCAGGGGCCCAAAACACAAGATTCATGGAATGGTTAAAAGTGCATGAAAATGGCCAATTTACTCACTCTGAGTTCTCAAAAAGGGTTTCTTCACCCCGGGAAGTTAATTAAATACCATTTGGAGGCATTTAATGTTCGAGCAAAAACGGCTGATTTTCGACAAAAGAGATAACACCCCCCCATTACGTCATGCTTCAGAAATGTGGAAAATGGTCCGTTTTCAAATGTTTTATTTTTGAACGTCAGTTCACATTTGTAGGTGGATCATCAGTGTTAGAGCTAAAATTAGCATGTTTAAAGTGATTTTCATGCTTCCAGGGGCTTGGGAAGTTAATTAAATACCATTTGGAGGCATTTAATGTTCGAGCAAAAACGGCTGATTTTCGACAAAAGAGATAACACCCCCCCATTACGTCATGCTTCAGAAATGTGGAAAATGGTCTGTTTTCAAATGTTTTATTTTTGAACGTCAGTTCACATTTGTAGGTGGATCATCAGTGTTAGAGCTAAAATTAGCATGTTTAAAGTGATTTTCATGCTTCCAGGGGCTCGGGAAGTTAATTAAATACCATTTGGAGGCATTTAATGTTCGAGCAAAAACGGCTGATTTTCGACAAAAGAGATAACACCCCCCCATTACGTCATGCTTCAGAAATGTGGAAAATGGTCCGTTTTCAAATGTTTTATTTTTGAACGTCAGTTCACATTTGTAGGTGGATCATCAGTGTTAGAGCTAAAATTAGCATGTTTAAAGTGATTTTCATGCTTCCAGGGGCCCAAAACACAAGATTTATGGAATGGTTAAAAGTGCATGAAAATGGCCAATTTACTCACTCTGAGTTCTCAAAAAGGGTTTCTTCACCCCGGGAAGTTAATTAAATACCATTTGGAGGCATTTAATGTTCGAGCAAAAACGGCTGATTTTCGACAAAAGAGATAACACCCCCCCCATTACGTCATGCTTCAGAAATGTGGAAAATGGTCCGTTTTCAAATGTTTTATTTTTGAACGTCAGTTCACATTTGTAGGTGGATCATCAGTGTTAGAGCTAAAATTAGCATGTTTAAAGTGATTTTCATGCTTCCAGGGGCTCGGGAAGTTAATTAAATACCATTTGGAGGCATTTAATGTTCGAGCAAAAACGGCTGATTTTCGACAAAAGAGATAACACCCCCCCATTACGTCATGCTTCAGAAATGTGGAAAATGGTCCGTTTTCAAATGTTTTATTTTTGAACGTCAGTTCACATTTGTAGGTGGATCATCAGTGTTAGAGCTAAAATTAGCATGTTTAAAGTGATTTTCATGCTTCCAGGGGCCCAAAACACAAGATTTATGGAATGGTTAAAAGTGCATGAAAATGGCCAATTTACTCACTCTGAGTTCTCAAAAAGGGTTTCTTCACCCCGGGAAGTTAATTAAATACCATTTGGAGGCATTTAATGTTCGAGAAAAAACGGCTGATTTTCGACAAAAGAGATAACACCCCTCCATTACGTCATGCTTCAGAAATGTGGAAAATGGTCCGTTTTCAAATGTTTTATTTTTGAACGTCAGTTCACATTTGTAGGTGGATCATCAGTGTTAGAGCTAAAATTAGCATGTTTAAAGTGATTTTCATGCTTCCAGGGGCTCGGGAAGTTAATTAAATACCATTTGGAGGCATTTAATGTTCGAGCAAAAACGGCTGATTTTCGACAAAAGAGATAACACCCCCCCATTACGTCATGCTTCAGAAATGTGGAAAATGGTCCGTTTTCAAATGTTTTATTTTTGAACGTCAGTTCACATTTGTAGGTGGATCATCAGTGTTAGAGCTAAAATTAGCATGTTTAAAGTGATTTTCATGCTTCCAGGGGCTCGGGAAGTTAATTAAATACCATTTGGAGGCATTTAATGTTCGAGCAAAAACGGCTGATTTTCGACAAAAGAGATAACACCCCCCCATTACGTCATGCTTCAGAAATGTGGAAAATGGTCCGTTTTCAAATGTTTTATTTTTGAACGTCAGTTCACATTTGTAGGTGGATCATCAGTGTTAGAGCTAAAATTAGCATGTTTAAAGTGATTTTCATGCTTCCAGGGGCTCGGGAAGTTAATTAAATACCATTTGGAGGCATTTAATGTTCGAGCAAAAACGGCTGATTTTCGACAAAAGAGATAACACCCCCCCATTACGTCATGCTTCAGAAATGTGGAAAATGGTCCGTTTTCAAATGTTTTATTTTTGAACGTCAGTTCACATTTGTAGGTGGATCATCAGTGTTAGAGCTAAAATTAGCATGTTTAAAGTGATTTTCATGCTTCCAGGGGCTCGGGAAGTTAATTAAATACCATTTGGAGGCATTTAATGTTCGAGCAAAAACGGCTGATTTTCGACAAAAGAGATAACACCCCCCCATTACGTCATGCTTCAGAAATGTGGAAAATGGTCCGTTTTCAAATGTTTTATTTTTGAACGTCAGTTCACATTTGTAGGTGGATCATCAGTGTTAGAGCTAAAATTAGCATGTTTAAAGTGATTTTCATGCTTCCAGGGGCCCAAAACACAAGATTTATGGAATGGTTAAAAGTGCATGAAAATGGCCAATTTACTCACTCTGAGTTCTCAAAAAGGGTTTCTTCACCCCGGGAAGTTAATTAAATACCATTTGGAGGCATTTAATGTTCGAGCAAAAACGGCTGATTTTCGACAAAAGAGATAACACCCCCCCCATTACGTCATGCTTCAGAAATGTGGAAAATGGTCCGTTTTCAAATGTTTTATTTTTGAATGTCAGTTCACATTTGTAGGTGGATCATCAGTGTTAGAGCTAAAATTAGCATGTTTAAAGTGATTTTCATGCTTCCAGGGGCTCGGGAAGTTAATTAAATACCATTTGGAGGCATTTAATGTTCGAGCAAAAACGTTGATTTTCGACAAAAGAGATAACACCCCCCCATTACGTCATGCTTCAGAAATGTGGAAAATGGTCCGTTTTCAAATGTTTTATTTTTGAACGTCAGTTCACATTTGTAGGTGGATCATCAGTGTTAGAGCTAAAATTAGCATGTTTAAAGTGATTTTCATGCTTCCAGGGGCTCGGGAAGTTAATTAAATACCATTTGGAGGCATTTAATGTTCGAGCAAAAACGGCTGATTTTCGACAAAAGAGATAACACCCCCCCATTACGTCATGCTTCAGAAATGTGGAAAATGGTCCGTTTTCAAATGTTTTATTTTTGAACGTCAGTTCACATTTGTAGGTGGATCATCAGTGTTAGAGCTAAAATTAGCATGTTTAAAGTGATTTTCATGCTTCCAGGGGCCCAAAACACAAGATTTATGGAATGGTTAAAAGTGCATGAAAATGGCCAATTTACTCACTCTGAGTTCTCAAAAAGGGTTTCTTCACCCCGGGAAGTTAATTAAATACCATTTGGAGGCATTTAATGTTCGAGCAAAAACGGCTGATTTTCGACAAAAGAGATAACACCCCCCCATTACGTCATGCTTCAGAAATGTGGAAAATGGTCCGTTTTCAAATGTTTTATTTTTGAACGTCAGTTCACATTTGTAGGTGGATCATCAGTGTTAGAGCTAAAATTAGCATGTTTAAAGTGATTTTCATGCTTCCAGGGGCTCGGGAAGTTAATTAAATACCATTTGGAGGCATTTAATGTTCGAGCAAAAACGGCTGATTTTCGACAAAAGAGATAACACCCCCCCATTACGTCATGCTTCAGAAATGTGGAAAATGGTCCGTTTTCAAATGTTTTATTTTTGAACGTCAGTTCACATTTGTAGGTGGATCATCAGTGTTAGAGCTAAAATTAGCATGTTTAAAGTGATTTTCATGCTTCCAGGGGCTCGGGAAGTTAATTAAATACCATTTGGAGGCATTTAATGTTCGAGCAAAAACGGCTGATTTTCGACAAAAGAGATAACACCCCCCCATTACGTCATGCTTCAGAAATGTGGAAAATGGTCCGTTTTCAAATGTTTTATTTTTGAACGTCAGTTCACATTTGTAGGTGGATCATCAGTGTTAGAGCTAAAATTAGCATGTTTAAAGTGATTTTCATGCTTCCAGGGGCTCGGGAAGTTAATTAAATACCATTTGGAGGCATTTAATGTTCGAGCAAAAACGGCTGATTTTCGACAAAAGAGATAACACCCCCCCATTACGTCATGCTTCAGAAATGTGGAAAATGGTCCGTTTTCAAATGTTTTATTTTTGAACGTCAGTTCACATTTGTAGGTGGATCATCAGTGTTAGAGCTAAAATTAGCATGTTTAAAGTGATTTTCATGCTTCCAGGGGCTCGGGAAGTTAATTAAATACCATTTGGAGGCATTTAATGTTCGAGCAAAAACGGCTGATTTTCGACAAAAGAGATAACACCCCCCCATTACGTCATGCTTCAGAAATGTGGAAAATGGTCCGTTTTCAAATGTTTTATTTTTGAACGTCAGTTCACATTTGTAGGTGGATCATCAGTGTTAGAGCTAAAATTAGCATGTTTAAAGTGATTTTCATGCTTCCAGGGGCTCGGGAAGTTAATTAAATACCATTTGGAGGCATTTAATGTTCGAGCAAAAACGGCTGATTTTCGACAAAAGAGATAACACCCCCCCATTACGTCATGCTTCAGAAATGTGGAAAATGGTCCGTTTTCAAATGTTTTATTTTTGAACGTCAGTTCACATTTGTAGGTGGATCATCAGTGTTAGAGCTAAAATTAGCATGTTTAAAGTGATTTTCATGCTTCCAGGGGCCCAAAACACAAGATTTATGGAATGGTTAAAAGTGCATGAAAATGGCCAATTTACTCACTCTGAGTTCTCAAAAAGGGTTTCTTCACCCCGGGAAGTTAATTAAATACCATTTGGAGGCATTTAATGTTCGAGCAAAAACGGCTGATTTTCGACAAAAGAGATAACACCCCCCCATTACGTCATGCTTCAGAAATGTGGAAAATGGTCCGTTTTCAAATGTTTTATTTTTGAACGTCAGTTCACATTTGTAGGTGGATCATCAGTGTTAGAGCTAAAATTAGCATGTTTAAAGTGATTTTCATGCTTCCAGGGGCTCGGGAAGTTAATTAAATACCATTTGGAGGCATTTAATGTTCGAGCAAAAACGGCTGATTTTCGACAAAAGAGATAACACCCCCCCATTACGTCATGCTTCAGAAATGTGGAAAATGGTCCGTTTTCAAATGTTTTATTTTTGAACGTCAGTTCACATTTGTAGGTGGATCATCAGTGTTAGAGCTAAAATTAGCATGTTTAAAGTGATTTTCATGCTTCCAGGGGCTCGGGAAGTTAATTAAATACCATTTGGAGGCATTTAATGTTCGAGCAAAAACGGCTGATTTTCGACAAAAGAGATAACACCCCCCCATTACGTCATGCTTCAGAAATGTGGAAAATGGTCCGTTTTCAAATGTTTTATTTTTGAACGTCAGTTCACATTTGTAGGTGGATCATCAGTGTTAGAGCTAAAATTAGCATGTTTAAAGTGATTTTCATGCTTCCAGGGGCTCGGGAAGTTAATTAAATACCATTTGGAGGCATTTAATGTTCGAGCAAAAACGGCTGATTTTCGACAAAAGAGATAACACCCCCCCATTACGTCATGCTTCAGAAATGTGGAAAATGGTCCGTTTTCAAATGTTTTATTTTTGAACGTCAGTTCACATTTGTAGGTGGATCATCAGTGTTAGAGCTAAAATTAGCATGTTTAAAGTGATTTTCATGCTTCCAGGGGCCCAAAACACAAGATTTATGGAATGGTTAAAAGTGCATGAAAATGGCCAATTTACTCACTCTGAGTTCTCAAAAAGGGTTTCTTCACCCCGGGAAGTTAATTAAATACCATTTGGAGGCATTTAATGTTCGAGCAAAAACGGCTGATTTTCGACAAAAGAGATAACACCCCCCCATTACGTCATGCTTCAGAAATGTGGAAAATGGTCCGTTTTCAAATGTTTTATTTTTGAACGTCAGTTCACATTTGTAGGTGGATCATCAGTGTTAGAGCTAAAATTAGCATGTTTAAAGTGATTTTCATGCTTCCAGGGGCTCGGGAAGTTAATTAAATACCATTTGGAGGCATTTAATGTTCGAGCAAAAACGGCTGATTTTCGACAAAAGAGATAACACCCCCCCATTACGTCATGCTTCAGAAATGTGGAAAATGGTCCGTTTTCAAATGTTTTATTTTTGAACGTCAGTTCACATTTGTAGGTGGATCATCAGTGTTAGAGCTAAAATTAGCATGTTTAAAGTGATTTTCATGCTTCCAGGGGCTCGGGAAGTTAATTAAATACCATTTGGAGGCATTTAATGTTCGAGCAAAAACGGCTGATTTTCGACAAAAGAGATAACACCCCCCCATTACGTCATGCTTCAGAAATGTGGAAAATGGTCCGTTTTCAAATGTTTTATTTTTGAACGTCAGTTCACATTTGTAGGTGGATCATCAGTGTTAGAGCTAAAATTAGCATGTTTAAAGTGATTTTCATGCTTCCAGGGGCCCAAAACACAAGATTTATGGAATGGTTAAAAGTGCATGAAAATGGCCAATTTACTCACTCTGAGTTCTCAAAAAGGGTTTCTTCACCCCGGGAAGTTAATTAAATACCATTTGGAGGCATTTAATGTTCGAGCAAAAACGGCTGATTTTCGACAAAAGAGATAACACCCCCCCATTACGTCATGCTTCAGAAATGTGGAAAATGGTCCGTTTTCAAATGTTTTATTTTTGAACGTCAGTTCACATTTGTAGGTGGATCATCAGTGTTAGAGCTAAAATTAGCATGTTTAAAGTGATTTTCATGCTTCCAGGGGCTCGGGAAGTTAATTAAATACCATTTGGAGGCATTTAATGTTCGAGCAAAAACGGCTGATTTTCGACAAAAGAGATAACACCCCCCCATTACGTCATGCTTCAGAAATGTGGAAAATGGTCCGTTTTCAAATGTTTTATTTTTGAACGTCAGTTCACATTTGTAGGTGGATCATCAGTGTTAGAGCTAAAATTAGCATGTTTAAAGTGATTTTCATGCTTCCAGGGGCCCAAAACACAAGATTTATGGAATGGTTAAAAGTGCATGAAAATGGCCAATTTACTCACTCTGAGTTCTCAAAAAGGGTTTCTTCACCCCGGGAAGTTAATTAAATACCATTTGGAGGCATTTAATGTTCGAGCAAAAACGGCTGATTTTCGACAAAAGAGATAACACCCCCCCATTACGTCATGCTTCAGAAATGTGGAAAATGGTCCGTTTTCAAATGTTTTATTTTTGAACGTCAGTTCACATTTGTAGGTGGATCATCAGTGTTAGAGCTAAAATTAGCATGTTTAAAGTGATTTTCATGCTTCCAGGGGCTCGGGAAGTTAATTAAATACCATTTGGAGGCATTTAATGTTCGAGCAAAAACGGCTGATTTTCGACAAAAGAGATAACACCCCCCCATTACGTCATGCTTCAGAAATGTGGAAAATGGTCCGTTTTCAAATGTTTTATTTTTGAACGTCAGTTCACATTTGTAGGTGGATCATCAGTGTTAGAGCTAAAATTAGCATGTTTAAAGTGATTTTCATGCTTCCAGGGGCTCGGGAAGTTAATTAAATACCATTTGGAGGCATTTAATGTTCGAGCAAAAACGGCTGATTTTCGACAAAAGAGATAACACCCCCCCATTACGTCATGCTTCAGAAATGTGGAAAATGGTCCGTTTTCAAATGTTTTATTTTTGAACGTCAGTTCACATTTGTAGGTGGATCATCAGTGTTAGAGCTAAAATTAGCATGTTTAAAGTGATTTTCATGCTTCCAGGGGCCCAAAACACAAGATTTATGGAATGGTTAAAAGTGCATGAAAATGGCCAATTTACTCACTCTGAGTTCTCAAAAAGGGTTTCTTCACCCCGGGAAGTTAATTAAATACCATTTGGAGGCATTTAATGTTCGAGCAAAAACGGCTGATTTTCGACAAAAGAGATAACACCCCCCCATTACGTCATGCTTCAGAAATGTGGAAAATGGTCCGTTTTCAAATGTTTTATTTTTGAACGTCAGTTCACATTTGTAGGTGGATCATCAGTGTTAGAGCTAAAATTAGCATGTTTAAAGTGATTTTCATGCTTCCAGGGGCTCGGGAAGTTAATTAAATACCATTTGGAGGCATTTAATGTTCGAGCAAAAACAGCTGATTTTCGACAAAAGAGATAACACCCCCCCATTACGTCATGCTTCAGAAATGTGGAAAATGGTCCGTTTTCAAATGTTTTATTTTTGAACGTCAGTTCACATTTGTAGGTGGATCATCAGGGTTAGAGCTAAAATTAGCATGTTTAAAGTGATTTTCATGCTTCCAGGGGCTCGGGAAGTTAATTAAATACCATTTGGAGGCATTTAATGTTCGAGCAAAAACGGCTGATTTTCGACAAAAGAGATAACACCCCCCATTACGTCATGCTTCAGAAATGTGGAAAATGGTCCGTTTTCAAATGTTTTATTTTTGAACGTCAGTTCACATTTGTAGGTGGATCATCAGTGTTAGAGCTAAAATTAGCATGTTTAAAGTGATTTTCATGCTTCCAGGGGCTCGGGAAGTTAATTAAATACCATTTGGAGGCATTTAATGTTCGAGCAAAAACGGCTGATTTTCGACAAAAGAGATAACACCCCCCCATTACGTCATGCTTCAGAAATGTGGAAAATGGTCCGTTTTCAAATGTTTTATTTTTGAACGTCAGTTCACATTTGTAGGTGGATCATCAGTGTTAGAGCTAAAATTAGCATGTTTAAAGTGATTTTCATGCTTCCAGGGGCCCAAAACACAAGATTTATGGAATGGTTAAAAGTGCATGAAAATGGCCAATTTACTCACTCTGAGTTCTCAAAAAGGGTTTCTTCACCCCGGGAAGTTAATTAAATACCATTTGGAGGCATTTAATGTTCGAGCAAAAACGGCTGATTTTCGACAAAAGAGATAACACCCCCCCATTACGTCATGCTTCAGAAATGTGGAAAATGGTCCGTTTTCAAATGTTTTATTTTTGAACGTCAGTTCACATTTGTAGGTGGATCATCAGTGTTAGAGCTAAAATTAGCATGTTTAAAGTGATTTTCATGCTTCCAGGGGCTCGGGAAGTTAATTAAATACCATTTGGAGGCATTTAATGTTCGAGCAAAAACGGCTGATTTTCGACAAAAGAGATAACACCCCCCCATTACGTCATGCTTCAGAAATGTGGAAAATGGTCCGTTTTCAAATGTTTTATTTTTGAACGTCAGTTCACATTTGTAGGTGGATCATCAGTGTTAGAGCTAAAATTAGCATGTTTAAAGTGATTTTCATGCTTCCAGGGGCCCAAAACACAAGATTTATGGAATGGTTAAAAGCGCATGAAAATGGCCAATTTACTCACTCTGAGTTCTCAAAAAGGGTTTCTTCACCCCGGGAAGTTAATTAAATACCATTTGGAGGCATTTAATGTTCGAGCAAAAACGGCTGATTTTCGACAAAAGAGATAACACCCCCCCATTACGTCATGCTTCAGAAATGTGGAAAATGGTCCGTTTTCAAATGTTTTATTTTTGAACGTCAGTTCACATTTGTAGGTGGATCATCAGTGTTAGAGCTAAAATTAGCATGTTTAAAGTGATTTTCATGCTTCCAGGGGCCCAAAACACAAGATTTATGGAATGGTTAAAAGTGCATGAAAATGGCCAATTTACTCACTCTGAGTTCTCAAAAAGGGTTTCTTCACCCCGGGAAGTTAATTAAATACCATTTGGAGGCATTTAATGTTCGAGCAAAAACGGCTGATTTTCGACAAAAGAGATAACACCCCCCATTACGTCATGCTTCAGAAATGTGGAAAATGGTCCGTTTTCAAATGTTTTATTTTTGAACGTCAGTTCACATTTGTAGGTGGATCATCAGTGTTAGAGCTAAAATTAGCATGTTTAAAGTGATTTTCATGCTTCCAGGGGCTCGGGAAATTAATTAAATACCATTTGGAGGCATTTAATGTTCGAGCAAAAACGGCTGATTTTCGACAAAAGAGATAACACCCCCCCATTACGTCATGCTTCAGAAATGTGGAAAATGGTCCGTTTTCAAATGTTTTATTTTTGAACGTCAGTTCACATTTGTAGGTGGATCATCAGTGTTAGAGCTAAAATTAGCATGTTTAAAGTGATTTTCATGCTTCCAGGGGCTCGGGAAGTTAATTAAATACCATTTGGAGGCATTTAATGTTCGAGCAAAAACGGCTGATTTTCGACAAAAGAGATAACACCCCCCCATTACGTCATGCTTCAGAAATGTGGAAAATGGTCCGTTTTCAAATGTTTTATTTTTGAACGTCAGTTCACATTTGTAGGTGGATCATCAGTGTTAGAGCTAAAATTAGCATGTTTAAAGTGATTTTCATGCTTCCAGGGGCCCAAAACACAAGATTTATGGAATGGTTAAAAGTGCATGAAAATGGCCAATTTACTCACTCTGAGTTCTCAAAAAGGGTTTCTTCACCCCGGGAAGTTAATTAAATACCATTTGGAGGCATTTAATGTTCGAGCAAAAACGGCTGATTTTCGACAAAAGAGATAACACCCCCCCATTACGTCATGCTTCAGAAATGTGGAAAATGGTCCGTTTTCAAATGTTTTATTTTTGAACGTCAGTTCACATTTGTAGGTGGATCATCAGTGTTAGAGCTAAAATTAGCATGTTTAAAGTGATTTTCATGCTTCCAGGGGCTCGGGAAGTTAATTAAATACCATTTGGAGGCATTTAATGTTCGAGCAAAAACGGCTGATTTTCGACAAAAGAGATAACACCCCCCCATTACGTCATGCTTCAGAAATGTGGAAAATGGTCCGTTTTCAAATGTTTTATTTTTGAACGTCAGTTCACATTTGTAGGTGGATCATCAGTGTTAGAGCTAAAATTAGCATGTTTAAAGTGATTTTCATGCTTCCAGGGGCCCAAAACACAAGATTTATGGAATGGTTAAAAGTGCATGAAAATGGCCAATTTACTCACTCTGAGTTCTCAAAAAGGGTTTCTTCACCCCGGGAAGTTAATTAAATACCATTTGGAGGCATTTAATGTTCGAGCAAAAACGGCTGATTTTCGACAAAAGAGATAACACCCCCCCATTACGTCATGCTTCAGAAATGTGGAAAATGGTCCGTTTTCAAATGTTTTATTTTTGAACGTCAGTTCACATTTGTAGGTGGATCATCAGTGTTAGAGCTAAAATTAGCATGTTTAAAGTGATTTTCATGCTTCCAGGGGCTCGGGAAGTTAATTAAATACCATTTGGAGGCATTTAATGTTCGAGCAAAAACGGCTGATTTTCGACAAAAGAGATAACACCCCCCCATTACGTCATGCTTCAGAAATGTGGAAAATGGTCCGTTTTCAAATGTTTTATTTTTGAACGTCAGTTCACATTTGTAGGTGGATCATCAGTGTTAGAGCTAAAATTAGCATGTTTAAAGTGATTTTCATGCTTCCAGGGGCTCGGGAAGTTAATTAAATACCATTTGGAGGCATTTAATGTTCGAGCAAAAACGGCTGATTTTCGACAAAAGAGATAACACCCCCCCATTACGTCATGCTTCAGAAATGTGGAAAATGGTCCGTTTTCAAATGTTTTATTTTTGAACGTCAGTTCACATTTGTAGGTGGATCATCAGTGTTAGAGCTAAAATTAGCATGTTTAAAGTGATTTTCATGCTTCCAGGGGCCCAAAACACAAGATTTATGGAATGGTTAAAAGTGCATGAAAATGGCCAATTTACTCACTCTGAGTTCTCAAAAAGGGTTTCTTCACCCCGGGAAGTTAATTAAATACCATTTGGAGGCATTTAATGTTCGAGCAAAAACGGCTGATTTTCGACAAAAGAGATAACACCCCCCCATTACGTCATGCTTCAGAAATGTGGAAAATGGTCCGTTTTCAAATGTTTTATTTTTGAACGTCAGTTCACATTTGTAGGTGGATCATCAGTGTTAGAGCTAAAATTAGCATGTTTAAAGTGATTTTCATGCTTCCAGGGGCTCGGGAAGTTAATTAAATACCATTTGGAGGCATTTAATGTTCGAGCAAAAACGGCTGATTTTCGACAAAAGAGATAACACCCCCCCATTACGTCATGCTTCAGAAATGTGGAAAATGGTCCGTTTTCAAATGTTTTATTTTTGAACGTCAGTTCACATTTGTAGGTGGATCATCAGTGTTAGAGCTCAAATTAGCATGTTTAAAGTGATTTTCATGCTTCCAGGGGCTCGGGAAGTTAATTAAATACCATTTGGAGGCATTTAATGTTCGAGCAAAAACGGCTGATTTTCGACAAAAGAGATAACACCCCCCCATTACGTCATGCTTCAGAAATGTGGAAAATGGTCCGTTTTCAAATGTTTTATTTTTGAACGTCAGTTCACATTTGTAGGTGGATCATCAGTGTTAGAGCTAAAATTAGCATGTTTAAAGTGATTTTCATGCTTCCAGGGGCCCAAAACACAAGATTTATGGAATGGTTAAAAGTGCATGAAAATGGCCAATTTACTCACTCTGAGTTCTCAAAAAGGGTTTCTTCACCCCGGGAAGTTAATTAAATACCATTTGGAGGCATTTAATGTTCGAGCAAAAACGGCTGATTTTCGACAAAAGAGATAACACCCCCCCATTACGTCATGCTTCAGAAATGTGGAAAATGGTCCGTTTTCAAATGTTTTATTTTTGAACGTCAGTTCACATTTGTAGGTGGATCATCAGTGTTAGAGCTAAAATTAGCATGTTTAAAGTGATTTTCATGCTTCCAGGGGCTCGGGAAGTTAATTAAATACAATTTGGAGGCATTTAATGTTCGAGCAAAAACGGCTGATTTTCGACAAAAGAGATAACACCCCCCCATTACGTCATGCTTCAGAAATGTGGAAAATGGTCCGTTTTCAAATGTTTTATTTTTGAACGTCAGTTCACATTTGTAGGTGGATCATCAGTGTTAGAGCTAAAATTAGCATGTTTAAAGTGATTTTCATGCTTCCAGGGGCCCAAAACACAAGATTTATGGAATGGTTAAAAGTGCATGAAAATGGCCAATTTACTCACTCTGAGTTCTCAAAAAGGGTTTCTTCACCCCGGGAAGTTAATTAAATACCATTTGGAGGCATTTAATGTTCGAGCAAAAACGGCTGATTTTCGACAAAAGAGATAACACCCCCCCATTACGTCATGCTTCAGAAATGTGGAAAATGGTCCGTTTTCAAATGTTTTATTTTTGAACGTCAGTTCACATTTGTAGGTGGATCATCAGTGTTAGAGCTAAAATTAGCATGTTTAAAGTGATTTTCATGCTTCCAGGGGCCCAAAACACAAGATTTATGGAATGGTTAAAAGTGCATGAAAATGGTCAATTTACTCACTCTGAGTTCTCAAAAAGGGTTTCTTCACCCCGGGAAGTTAATTAAATACCATTTGGAGGCATTTAATGTTCGAGCAAAAACGGCTGATTTTCGACAAAAGAGATAACACCCCCCCATTACGTCATGCTTCAGAAATGTGGAAAATGGTCCGTTTTCAAATGTTTTATTTTTGAACGTCAGTTCACATTTGTAGGTGGGTCATCAGTGTTAGAGCTAAAATTAGCATGTTTAACGTGATTTTCATGCTTCCAGGGGCTCGGGAAGTTAATTAAATACCATTTGGAGGCATTTAATGTTCGAGCAAAAACGGCTGATTTTCGACAAAAGAGATAACACCCCCCCATTACGTCATGCTTCAGAAATGTGGAAAATGGTCCGTTTTCAAATGTTTTATTTTTGAACGTCAGTTCACATTTGTAGGTGGATCATCAGTGTTAGAGCTAAAATTAGCATGTTTAAAGTGATTTTCATGCTTCCAGGGGCCCAAAACACAAGATTTATGGAATGGTTAAAAGTGCATGAAAATGGCCAATTTACTCACTCTGAGTTCTCAAAAAGGGTTTCTTCACCCCGGGAAGTTAATTAAATACCATTTGGAGGCATTTAATGTTCGAGCAAAAACGGCTGATTTTCGACAAAAGAGATAACGACCCCCCATTACGTCATGCTTCAGAAATGTGGAAAATGGTCCGTTTTCAAATGTTTTATTTTTGAACGTCAGTTCACATTTGTAGGTGGATCATCAGTGTTAGAGCTAAAATTAGCATGTTTAAAGTGATTTTCATGCTTCCAGGGGCTCGGGAAGTTAATTAAATACCATTTGGAGGCATTTAATGTTCGAGCAAAAACGGCTGATTTTCGACAAAAGAGATAACACCCCCCCATTACGTCATGCTTCAGAAATGTGGAAAATGGTCCGTTTTCAAATGTTTTATTTTTGAACGTCAGTTCACATTTGTAGGTGGATCATCAGTGTTAGAGCTAAAATTAGCATGTTTAAAGTGATTTTCATGCTTCCAGGGGCTCGGGAAGTTAATTAAATACCATTTGGAGGCATTTAATGTTCGAGCAAAAACGGCTGATTTTTGACAAAAGAGATAACACCCCCCCATTACGTCATGCTTCAGAAATGTGGAAAATGGTCCGTTTTCAAATGTTTTATTTTTGAACGTCAGTTCACATTTGTAGGTGGATCATCAGTGTTAGAGCTAAAATTAGCATGTTTAAAGTGATTTTCATGCTTCCAGGGGCCCAAAACACAAGATGTATGGAATGGTTAAAAGTGCATGAAAATGGCCAATTTACTCACTCTGAGTTCTCAAAAAGGGTTTCTTCACCCCGGGAAGTTAATTAAATACCATTTGGAGGCATTTAATGTTCGAGCAAAAACGGCTGATTTTCGACAAAAGAGATAACACCCCCCCATTACGTCATGCTTCAGAAATGTGGAAAATGGTCCGTTTTCAAATGTTTTATTTTTGAACGTCAGTTCACATTTGTAGGTGGATCATCAGTGTTAGAGCTAAAATTAGCATGTTTAAAGTGATTTTCATGCTTCCAGGGGCTCGGGAAGTTAATTAAATACCATTTGGAGGCATTTAATGTTCGAGCAAAAACGGCTGATTTTCGACAAAAGAGATAACACCCCCCCATTACGTCATGCTTCAGAAATGTGGAAAATGGTCCGTTTTCAAATGTTTTATTTTTGAACGTCAGTTCACATTTGTAGGTGGATCATCAGTGTTAGAGCTCAAATTAGCATGTTTAAAGTGATTTTCATGCTTCCAGGGGCTCGGGAAGTTAATTAAATACCATTTGGAGGCATTTAATGTTCGAGCAAAAACGGCTGATTTTCGACAAAAGAGATAACACCCCCCCATTACGTCATGCTTCAGAAATGTGGAAAATGGTCCGTTTTCAAATGTTTTATTTTTGAACGTCAGTTCACATTTGTAGGTGGATCATCAGTGTTAGAGCTAAAATTAGCATGTTTAAAGTGATTTTCATGCTTCCAGGGGCCCAAAACACAAGATTTATGGAATGGTTAAAAGTGCATGAAAATGGCCAATTTACTCACTCTGAGTTCTCAAAAAGGGTTTCTTCACCCCGGGAAGTTAATTAAATACCATTTGGAGGCATTTAATGTTCGAGCAAAAACGGCTGATTTTCGACAAAAGAGATAACACCCCCCCATTACGTCATGCTTCAGAAATGTGGAAAATGGTCCGTTTTCAAATGTTTTATTTTTGAACGTCAGTTCACATTTGTAGGTGGATCATCAGTGTTAGAGCTAAAATTAGCATGTTTAAAGTGATTTTCATGCTTCCAGGGGCTCGGGAAGTTAATTAAATACCATTTGGAGGCATTTAATGTTCGAGCAAAAACGGCTGATTTTCGACAAAAGAGATAACACCCCCCCATTACGTCATGCTTCAGAAATGTGGAAAATGGTCAGTTTTCAAATGTTTTATTTTTGAACGTCAGTTCACATTTGTAGGTGGATCATCAGTGTTAGAGCTAAAATTAGCATGTTTAAAGTGATTTTCATGCTTCCAGGGGCCCAAAACACAAGATTTATGGAATGGTTAAAAGTGCATGAAAATGGCCAATTTACTCACTCTGAGTTCTCAAAAAGGGTTTCTTCACCCCGGGAAGTTAATTAAATACCATTTGGAGGCATTTAATGTTCGAGCAAAAACGGCTGATTTTCGACAAAAGAGATAACACCCCCCCATTACGTCATGCTTCAGAAATGTGGAAAATGGTCCGTTTTCAAATGTTTTATTTTTGAACGTCAGTTCACATTTGTAGGTGGATCATCAGTGTTAGAGCTAAAATTAGCATGTTTAAAGTGATTTTCATGCTTCCAGGGGCCCAAAACACAAGATTTATGGAATGGTTAAAAGTGCATGAAAATGGTCAATTTACTCACTCTGAGTTCTCAAAAAGGGTTTCTTCACCCCGGGAAGTTAATTAAATACCATTTGGAGGCATTTAATGTTCGAGCAAAAACGGCTGATTTTCGACAAAAGAGATAACACCCCCCCATTACGTCATGCTTCAGAAATGTGGAAAATGGTCCGTTTTCAAATGTTTTATTTTTGAACGTCAGTTCACATTTGTAGGTGGATCATCAGTGTTAGAGCTAAAATTAGCATGTTTAACGTGATTTTCATGCTTCCAGGGGCTCGGGAAGTTAATTAAATACCATTTGGAGGCATTTAATGTTCGAGCAAAAACGGCTGATTTTCGACAAAAGAGATAACACCCCCCCATTACGTCATGCTTCAGAAATGTGGAAAATGGTCCGTTTTCAAATGTTTTATTTTTGAACGTCAGTTCACATTTGTAGGTGGATCATCAGTGTTAGAGCTAAAATTAGCATGTTTAAAGTGATTTTCATGCTTCCAGGGGCCCAAAACACAAGATTTATGGAATGGTTAAAAGTGCATGAAAATGGCCAATTTACTCACTCTGAGTTCTCAAAAAGGGTTTCTTCACCCCGGGAAGTTAATTAAATACCATTTGGAGGCATTTAATGTTCGAGCAAAAACGGCTGATTTTCGACAAAAGAGATAACACCCCCCCATTACGTCATGCTTCAGAAATGTGGAAAATGGTCCGTTTTCAAATGTTTTATTTTTGAACGTCAGTTCACATTTGTAGGTGGATCATCAGTGTTAGAGCTAAAATTAGCATGTTTAAAGTGATTTTCATGCTTCCAGGGGCTCGGGAAGTTAATTAAATACCATTTGGAGGCATTTAATGTTCGAGCAAAAACGGCTGATTTTCGACAAAAGAGATAACACCCCCCCATTACGTCATGCTTCAGAAATGTGGAAAATGGTCCGTTTTCAAATGTTTTATTTTTGAACGTCAGTTCACATTTGTAGGTGGATCATCAGTGTTAGAGCTAAAATTAGCATGTTTAAAGTGATTTTCATGCTTCCAGGGGCTCGGGAAGTTAATTAAATACCATTTGGAGGCATTTAATGTTCGAGCAAAAACGGCTGATTTTCGACAAAAGAGATAACACCCCCCCATTACGTCATGCTTCAGAAATGTGGAAAATGGTCCGTTTTCAAATGTTTTATTTTTGAACGTCAGTTCACATTTGTAGGTGGATCATCAGTGTTAGAGCTAAAATTAGCATGTTTAAAGTGATTTTCATGCTTCCAGGGGCCCAAAACACAAGATTTATGGAATGGTTAAAAGTGCATGAAAATGGCCAATTTACTCACTCTGAGTTCTCAAAAAGGGTTTCTTCACCCCGGGAAGTTAATTAAATACCATTTGGAGGCATTTAATGTTCGAGCAAAAACGGCTGATTTTCGACAAAAGAGATAACACCCCCCCATTACGTCATGCTTCAGAAATGTGGAAAATGGTCCGTTTTCAAATGTTTTATTTTTGAACGTCAGTTCACATTTGTAGGTGGATCATCAGTGTTAGAGCTAAAATTAGCATGTTTAAAGTGATTTTCATGCTTCCAGGGGCTCGGAAAGTTAATTAAATACCATTTGGAGGCATTTAATGTTCGAGCAAAAACGGCTGATTTTCGACAAAAGAGATAACACCCCCCCATTACGTCATGCTTCAGAAATGTGGAAAATGGTCCGTTTTCAAATGTTTTATTTTTGAACGTCAGTTCACATTTGTAGGTGGATCATCAGTGTTAGAGCTAAAATTAGCATGTTTAAAGTGATTTTCATGCTTCCAGGGGCCCAAAACACAAGATTTATGGAATGGTTAAAAGTGCATGAAAATGGCCAATTTACTCACTCTGAGTTCTCAAAAAGGGTTTCTTCACCCCGGGAAGTTAATTAAATACCATTTGGAGGCATTTAATGTTCGAGCAAAAACGGCTGATTTTCGACAAAAGAGATAACACCCCCCCATTACGTCATGCTTCAGAAATGTGGAAAATGGTCCGTTTTCAAATGTTTTATTTTTGAACGTCAGTTCACATTTGTAGGTGGATCATCAGTGTTAGAGCTAAAATTAGCATGTTTAAAGTGATTTTCATGCTTCCAGGGGCTCGGGAAGTTAATTAAATACCATTTGAAGGCATTTAATGTTCGAGCAAAAACGGCTGATTTTCGACAAAAGAGATAACACCCCCCCATTACGTCATGCTTCAGAAATGTGGAAAATGGTCCGTTTTCAAATGTTTTATTTTTGAACGTCAGTTCACATTTGTAGGTGGATCATCAGTGTTAGAGCTAAAATTAGCATGTTTAAAGTGATTTTCATGCTTCCAGGGGCTCGGGAAGTTAATTAAATACCATTTGGAGGCATTTAATGTTCGAGCAAAAACGGCTGATTTTCGACAAAAGAGATAACACCCCCCCATTACGTCATGCTTCAGAAATGTGGAAAATGGTCCGTTTTCAAATGTTTTATTTTTGAACGTCAGTTCACATTTGTAGGTGGATCATCAGTGTTAGAGCTAAAATTAGCATGTTTAAAGTGATTTTCATGCTTCCAGGGGCCCAAAACACAAGATTTATGGAATGGTTAAAAGTGCATGAAAATGGCCAATTTACTCACTCTGAGTTCTCAAAAAGGGTTTCTTCACCCCGGGAAGTTAATTAAATACCATTTGGAGGCATTTAATGTTCGAGCAAAAACGGCTGAATCTCGACAAAAGAGATAACACCCCCCCATTACGTCATGCTTCAGAAATGTGGAAAATGGTCCGTTTTCAAATGTTTTATTTTTGAACGTCAGTTCACATTTGTAGGTGGATCATCAGTGTTAGAGCTAAAATTAGCATGTTTAAAGTGATTTTCATGCTTCCAGGGGCTCGGGAAGTTAATTAAATACCATTTGGAGGCATTTAATGTTCGAGCAAAAACGGCTGATTTTCGACAAAAGAGATAACACCCCCCCATTACGTCATGCTTCAGAAATGTGGAAAATGGTCCGTTTTCAAATGTTTTATTTTTGAACGTCAGTTCACATTTGTAGGTGGATCATCAGTGTTAGAGCTAAAATTAGCATGTTTAAAGTGATTTTCATGCTTCCAGGGGCCCAAAACACAAGATTTATGGAATGGTTAAAAGTGCATGAAAATGGCCAATTTACTCACTCTGAGTTCTCAAAAAGGGTTTCTTCACCCCGGGAAGTTAATTAAATACCATTTGGAGGCATTTAATGTTCGAGCAAAAACGGCTGATTTTCGACAAAAGAGATAACACCCCCCCATTACGTCATGCTTCAGAAATGTGGAAAATGGTCCGTTTTCAAATGTTTTATTTTTGAACGTCAGTTCACATTTGTAGGTGGATCATCAGTGTTAGAGCTAAAATTAGCATGTTTAAAGTGATTTTCATGCTTCCAGGGGCTCGGGAAGTTAATTAAATACCATTTGGAGGCATTTAATGTTCGAGCAAAAACGGCTGATTTTCGACAAAAGAGATAACACCCCCCCATTACGTCATGCTTCAGAAATGTGGAAAATGGTCCGTTTTCAAATGTTTTATTTTTGAACGTCAGTTCACATTTGTAGGTGGATCATCAGTGTTAGAGCTAAAATTAGCATGTTTAAAGTGATTTTCATGCTTCCAGGGGCTCGGGAAGTTAATTAAATACCATTTGGAGGCATTTAATGTTCGAGCAAAAACGGCTGATTTTCGACAAAAGAGATAACACCCCCCCATTACGTCATGCTTCAGAAATGTGGAAAATGGTCCGTTTTCAAATGTTTTATTTTTGAACGTCAGTTCACATTTGTAGGTGGATCATCAGTGTTAGAGCTAAAATTAGCATGTTTAAAGTGATTTTCATGCTTCCAGGGGCTCGGGAAGTTAATTAAATACCATTTGGAGGCATTTAATGTTCGAGCAAAAACGGCTGATTTTCGACAAAAGAGATAACACCCCCCCATTACGTCATGCTTCAGAAATGTGGAAAATGGTCCGTTTTCAAATGTTTTATTTTTGAACGTCAGTTCACATTTGTAGGTGGATCATCAGTGTTAGAGCTCAAATTAGCATGTTTAAAGTGATTTTCATGCTTCCAGGGGCTCGGGAAGTTAATTAAATACCATTTGGAGGCATTTAATGTTCGAGCAAAAACGGCTGATTTTCGACAAAAGAGATAACACCCCCCCATTACGTCATGCTTCAGAAATGTGGAAAATGGTCCGTTTTCAAATGTTTTATTTTTGAACGTCAGTTCACATTTGTAGGTGGATCATCAGTGTTAGAGCTAAAATTAGCATGTTTAAAGTGATTTTCATGCTTCCAGGGGCCCAAAACACAAGATTTATGGAATGGTTAAAAGTGCATGAAAATGGCCAATTTACTCACTCTGAGTTCTCAAAAAGGGTTTCTTCACCCCGGGAAGTTAATTAAATACCATTTGGAGGCATTTAATGTTCGAGCAAAAACGGCTGATTTTCGACAAAAGAGATAACACCCCCCCATTACGTCATGCTTCAGAAATGTGGAAAATGGTCCGTTTTCAAATGTTTTATTTTTGAACGTCAGTTCACATTTGTAGGTGGATCATCAGTGTTAGAGCTAAAATTAGCATGTTTAAAGTGATTTTCATGCTTCCAGGGGCTCGGGAAGTTAATTAAATACCATTTGGAGGCATTTAATGTTCGAGCAAAAACGGCTGATTTTCGACAAAAGAGATAACACCCCCCCATTACGTCATGCTTCAGAAATGTGGAAAATGGTCCGTTTTCAAATGTTTTATTTTTGAACGTCAGTTCACATTTGTAGGTGGATCATCAGTGTTAGAGCTAAAATTAGCATGTTTAAAGTGATTTTCATGCTTCCAGGGGCCCAAAACACAAGATTTATGGAATGGTTAAAAGTGCATGAAAATGGCCAATTTACTCACTCTGAGTTCTCAAAAAGGGTTTCTTCACCCCGGGAAGTTAATTAAATACCATTTGGAGGCATTTAATGTTCGAGCAAAAACGGCTGATTTTCGACAAAAGAGATAACACCCCCCCATTACGTCATGCTTCAGAAATGTGGAAAATGGTCCGTTTTCAAATGTTTTATTTTTGAACGTCAGTTCACATTTGTAGGTGGATCATCAGTGTTAGAGCTAAAATTAGCATGTTTAAAGTGATTTTCATGCTTCCAGGGGCCCAAAACACAAGATTTATGGAATGGTTAAAAGTGCATGAAAATGGTCAATTTACTCACTCTGAGTTCTCAAAAAGGGTTTCTTCACCCCGGGAAGTTAATTAAATACCATTTGGAGGCATTTAATGTTCGAGCAAAAACGGCTGATTTTCGACAAAAGAGATAACACCCCCCCATTACGTCATGCTTCAGAAATGTGGAAAATGGTCCGTTTTCAAATGTTTTATTTTTGAACGTCAGTTCACATTTGTAGGTGGATCATCAGTGTTAGAGCTAAAATTAGCATGTTTAACGTGATTTTCATGCTTCCAGGGGCTCGGGAAGTTAATTAAATACCATTTGGAGGCATTTAATGTTCGAGCAAAAACGGCTGATTTTCGACAAAAGAGATAACACCCCCCCATTACGTCATGCTTCAGAAATGTGGAAAATGGTCCGTTTTCAAATGTTTTATTTTTGAACGTCAGTTCACATTTGTAGGTGGATCATCAGTGTTAGAGCTAAAATTAGCATGTTTAAAGTGATTTTCATGCTTCCAGGGGCCCAAAACACAAGATTTATGGAATGGTTAAAAGTGCATGAAAATGGCCAATTTACTCACTCTGAGTTCTCAAAAAGGGTTTCTTCACCCCGGGAAGTTAATTAAATACCATTTGGAGGCATTTAATGTTCGAGCAAAAACGGCTGATTTTCGACAAAAGAGATAACACCCCCCCATTACGTCATGCTTCAGAAATGTGGAAAATGGTCCGTTTTCAAATGTTTTATTTTTGAACGTCAGTTCACATTTGTAGGTGGATCATCAGTGTTAGAGCTAAAATTAGCATGTTTAAAGTGATTTTCATGCTTCCAGGGGCTCGGGAAGTTAATTAAATACCATTTGGAGGCATTTAATGTTCGAGCAAAAACGGCTGATTTTCGACAAAAGAGATAACACCCCCCCATTACGTCATGCTTCAGAAATGTGGAAAATGGTCCGTTTTCAAATGTTTTATTTTTGAACGTCAGTTCACATTTGTAGGTGGATCATCAGTGTTAGAGCTAAAATTAGCATGTTTAAAGTGATTTTCATGCTTCCAGGGGCTCGGGAAGTTAATTAAATACCATTTGGAGGCATTTAATGTTCGAGCAAAAACGGCTGATTTTCGACAAAAGAGATAACACCCCCCCATTACGTCATGCTTCAGAAATGTGGAAAATGGTCCGTTTTCAAATGTTTTATTTTTGAACGTCAGTTCACATTTGTAGGTGGATCATCAGTGTTAGAGCTAAAATTAGCATGTTTAAAGTGATTTTCATGCTTCCAGGGGCCCAAAACACAAGATTTATGGAATGGTTAAAAGTGCATGAAAATGGCCAATTTACTCACTCTGAGTTCTCAAAAAGGGTTTCTTCACCCCGGGAAGTTAATTAAATACCATTTGGAGGCATTTAATGTTCGAGCAAAAACGGCTGATTTTCGACAAAAGAGATAACACCCCCCCATTACGTCATGCTTCAGAAATGTGGAAAATGGTCCGTTTTCAAATGTTTTATTTTTGAACGTCAGTTCACATTTGTAGGTGGATCATCAGTGTTAGAGCTAAAATTAGCATGTTTAAAGTGATTTTCATGCTTCCAGGGGCTCGGAAAGTTAATTAAATACCATTTGGAGGCATTTAATGTTCGAGCAAAAACGGCTGATTTTCGACAAAAGAGATAACACCCCCCCATTACGTCATGCTTCAGAAATGTGGAAAATGGTCCGTTTTCAAATGTTTTATTTTTGAACGTCAGTTCACATTTGTAGGTGGATCATCAGTGTTAGAGCTAAAATTAGCATGTTTAAAGTGATTTTCATGCTTCCAGGGGCCCAAAACACAAGATTTATGGAATGGTTAAAAGTGCATGAAAATGGCCAATTTACTCACTCTGAGTTCTCAAAAAGGGTTTCTTCACCCCGGGAAGTTAATTAAATACCATTTGGAGGCATTTAATGTTCGAGCAAAAACGGCTGATTTTCGACAAAAGAGATAACACCCCCCCATTACGTCATGCTTCAGAAATGTGGAAAATGGTCCGTTTTCAAATGTTTTATTTTTGAACGTCAGTTCACATTTGTAGGTGGATCATCAGTGTTAGAGCTAAAATTAGCATGTTTAAAGTGATTTTCATGCTTCCAGGGGCTCGGGAAGTTAATTAAATACCATTTGAAGGCATTTAATGTTCGAGCAAAAACGGCTGATTTTCGACAAAAGAGATAACACCCCCCCATTACGTCATGCTTCAGAAATGTGGAAAATGGTCCGTTTTCAAATGTTTTATTTTTGAACGTCAGTTCACATTTGTAGGTGGATCATCAGTGTTAGAGCTAAAATTAGCATGTTTAAAGTGATTTTCATGCTTCCAGGGGCTCGGGAAGTTAATTAAATACCATTTGGAGGCATTTAATGTTCGAGCAAAAACGGCTGATTTTCGACAAAAGAGATAACACCCCCCCATTACGTCATGCTTCAGAAATGTGGAAAATGGTCCGTTTTCAAATGTTTTATTTTTGAACGTCAGTTCACATTTGTAGGTGGATCATCAGTGTTAGAGCTAAAATTAGCATGTTTAAAGTGATTTTCATGCTTCCAGGGGCCCAAAACACAAGATTTATGGAATGGTTAAAAGTGCATGAAAATGGCCAATTTACTCACTCTGAGTTCTCAAAAAGGGTTTCTTCACCCCGGGAAGTTAATTAAATACCATTTGGAGGCATTTAATGTTCGAGCAAAAACGGCTGATTTTCGACAAAAGAGATAACACCCCCCCATTACGTCATGCTTCAGAAATGTGGAAAATGGTCCGTTTTCAAATGTTTTATTTTTGAACGTCAGTTCACATTTGTAGGTGGATCATCAGTGTTAGAGCTAAAATTAGCATGTTTAAAGTGATTTTCATGCTTCCAGGGGCTCGGGAAGTTAATTAAATACCATTTGGAGGCATTTAATGTTCGAGCAAAAACGGCTGATTTTCGACAAAAGAGATAACACCCCCCCATTACGTCATGCTTCAGAAATGTGGAAAATGGTCCGTTTTCAAATGTTTTATTTTTGAACGTCAGTTCACATTTGTAGGTGGATCATCAGTGTTAGAGCTAAAATTAGCATGTTTAAAGTGATTTTCATGCTTCCAGGGGCCCAAAACACAAGATTTATGGAATGGTTAAAAGTGCATGAAAATGGCCAATTTACTCACTCTGAGTTCTCAAAAAGGGTTTCTTCACCCCGGGAAGTTAATTAAATACCATTTGGAGGCATTTAATGTTCGAGCAAAAACGGCTGATTTTCGACAAAAGAGATAACACCCCCCATTACGTCATGCTTCAGAAATGTGGAAAATGGTCCGTTTTCAAATGTTTTATTTTTGAACGTCAGTTCACATTTGTAGGTGGATCATCAGTGTTAGAGCTAAAATTAGCATGTTTAAAGTGATTTTCATGCTTCCAGGGGCTCGGGAAGTTAATTAAATACCATTTGGAGGCATTTAATGTTCGAGCAAAAACGGCTGATTTTCGACAAAAGAGATAACACCCCCCCATTACGTCATGCTTCAGAAATGTGGAAAATGGTCCGTTTTCAAATGTTTTATTTTTGAACGTCAGTTCACATTTGTAAGGTGGATCATCAGTGTTAGAGCTAAAATTAGCATGTTTAAAGTGATTTTCATGCTTCCAGGGGCTCGGGAAGTTAATTAAATACCATTTGGAGGCATTTAATGTTCGAGCAAAACGGCTGATTTTCGACAAAAGAGATAACACCCCCCCATTACGTCATGCTTCAGAAATGTGGAAAATGGTCCGTTTTCAAATGTTTTATTTTTGAACGTCAGTTCACATTTGTAGGTGGATCATCAGTGTTAGAGCTAAAATTAGCATGTTTAAAGTGATTTTCATGCTTCCAGGGGCTCGGGAAGTTAATTAAATACCATTTGGAGGCATTTAATGTTCGAGCAAAAACGGCTGATTTTCGACAAAAGAGATAACACCCCCCCATTACGTCATGCTTCAGAAATGTGGAAAATGGTCCGTTTTCAAATGTTTTATTTTTGAACGTCAGTTCACATTTGTAGGTGGATCATCAGTGTTAGAGCTAAAATTAGCATGTTTAAAGTGATTTTCATGCTTCCAGGGGCTCGGGAAGTTAATTAAATACCATTTGGAGGCATTTAATGTTCGAGCAAAAACGGCTGATTTTCGACAAAAGAGATAACACCCCCCCATTACGTCATGCTTCAGAAATGTGGAAAATGGTCCGTTTTCAAATGTTTTATTTTTGAACGTCAGTTCACATTTGTAGGTGGATCATCAGTGTTAGAGCTAAAATTAGCATGCTTAAAGTGATTTTCATGCTTCCAGGGGCTCGGGGAAGTTAATTAAATACCATTTGGAGGCATTTAATGTTCGAGCAAAAACGGCTGATTTTCGACAAAAGAGATAACACCCCCCCATTACGTCATGCTTCAGAAATGTGGAAAATGGTCCGTTTTCAAATGTTTTATTTTTGAACGTCAGTTCACATTTGTAGGTGGATCATCAGTGTTAGAGCTAAAATTAGCATGTTTAAAGTGATTTTCATGCTTCCAGGGGCTCGGGAAGTTAATTAAATACCATTTGGAGGCATTTAATGTTCGAGCAAAAACGGCTGATTTTCGACAAAAGAGATAACACCGCCCCCATTACGTCATGCTTCAGAAATGTGGAAAATGGTCCGTTTTCAAATGTTTTATTTTTGAACGTCAGTTCACATTTGTAGGTGGATCATCAGTGTTAGAGCTAAAATTAGCATGTTTAAAGTGATTTTCATGCTTCCAGGGGCCCAAAACACAAGATTTATGGAATGGTTAAAAGTGCATGAAAATGGCCAATTTACTCACTCTGAGTTCTCAAAAAGGGTTTCTTCACCCCGGGAAGTTAATTAAATACCATTTGGAGGCATTTAATGTTCGAGCAAAAACGGCTGATTTTCGACAAAAGAGATAACACCCCCCCATTACGTCATGCTTCAGAAATGTGGAAAATGGTCCGTTTTCAAATGTTTTATTTTTGAACGTCAGTTCACATTTGTAGGTGGATCATCAGTGTTAGAGCTAAAATTAGCATGTTTAAAGTGATTTTCATGCTTCCAGGGGCTCGGGAAGTTAATTAAATACCATTTGGAGGCATTTAATGTTCGAGCAAAAACGGCTGATTTTCGACAAAAGAGATAACACCCCCCCATTACGTCATGCTTCAGAAATGTGGAAAATGGTCCGTTTTCAAATGTTTTATTTTTGAACGTCAGTTCACATTTGTAGGTGGATCATCAGTGTTAGAGCTAAAATTAGCATGTTTAAAGTGATTTTCATGCTTCCAGGGGCCCAAAACACAAGATTTATGGAATGGTTAAAAGTGCATGAAAATGGCCAATTTACTCACTCTGAGTTCTCAAAAAGGGTTTCTTCACCCCGGGAAGTTAATTAAATACCATTTGGAGGCATTTAATGTTCGAGCAAAAACGGCTGATTTTCGACAAAAGAGATAACACCCCCCCATTACGTCATGCTTCAGAAATGTGGAAAATGGTCCGTTTTCAAATGTTTTATTTTTGAACGTCAGTTCACATTTGTAGGTGGATCATCAGTGTTAGAGCTAAAATTAGCATGTTTAAAGTGATTTTCATGCTTCCAGGGGCTCGGGAAGTTAATTAAATACCATTTGGAGGCATTTAATGTTCGAGCAAAAACGGCTGATTTTCGACAAAAGAGATAACACCCCCCCATTACGTCATGCTTCAGAAATGTGGAAAATGGCCCGTTTTCAAATGTTTTTATTTTTGAACGTCAGTTCACATTTGTAGGTGGATCATCAGTGTTAGAGCTAAAATTAGCATGTTTAAAGTGATTTTCATGCTTCCAGGGGCTCGGGAAGTTAATTAAATACCATTTGGAGGCATTTAATGTTCGAGCAAAAACGGCTGATTTTCGACAAAAGAGATAACACCCCCCCATTACGTCATGCTTCAGAAATGTGGAAAATGGTCCGTTTTCAAATGTTTTATTTTTGAACGTCAGTTCACATTTGTAGGTGGATCATCAGTGTTAGAGCTAAAATTAGCATGTTTAAAGTGATTTTCATGCTTCCAGGGGCTCGGGAAGTTAATTAAATACCATTTGGAGGCATTTAATGTTCGAGCAAAAACGGCTGATTTTCGACAAAAGAGATAACACCCCCCCATTACGTCATGCTTCAGAAATGTGGAAAATGGTCCGTTTTCAAATGTTTTATTTTTGAACGTCAGTTCACATTTGTAGGTGGATCATCAGTGTTAGAGCTAAAATTAGCATGTTTAAAGTGATTTTCATGCTTCCAGGGGCCCAAAACACAAGATTTATGGAATGGTTAAAAGTGCATGAAAATGGCCAATTTACTCACTCTGAGTTCTCAAAAAGGGTTTCTTCACCCCGGGAAGTTAATTAAATACCATTTGGAGGCATTTAATGTTCGAGCAAAAACGGCTGATTTTCGACAAAAGAGATAACACCCCCCCATTACGTCATGCTTCAGAAATGTGGAAAATGGTCCGTTTTCAAATGTTTTATTTTTGAACGTCAGTTCACATTTGTAGGTGGATCATCAGTGTTAGAGCTAAAATTAGCATGTTTAAAGTGATTTTCATGCTTCCAGGGGCCCAAAACACAAGATTTATGGAATGGTTAAAAGTGCATGAAAATGGCCAATTTACTCACTCTGAGTTCTCAAAAAGGGTTTCTTCACCCCGGGAAGTTAATTAAATACCATTTGGAGGCATTTAATGTTCGAGCAAAAACGGCTGATTTTCGACAAAAGAGATAACACCCCCCCATTACGTCATGCTTCAGAAATGTGGAAAATGGTCCGTTTTCAAATGTTTTATTTTTGAACGTCAGTTCACATTTGTAGGTGGATCATCAGTGTTAGAGCTAAAATTAGCATGTTTAAAGTGATTTTCATGCTTCCAGGGGCTCGGGAAGTTAATTAAATACCATTTGGAGGCATTTAATGTTCGAGCAAAAACGGCTGATTTTCGACAAAAGAGATAACACCCCCCCATTACGTCATGCTTCAGAAATGTGGAAAATGGTCCGTTTTCAAATGTTTTATTTTTGAACGTCAGTTCACATTTGTAGGTGGATCATCAGTGTTAGAGCTAAAATTAGCATGTTTAAAGTGATTTTCATGCTTCCAGGGGGCTCGGGAAGTTAATTAAATACCATTTGGAGGCATTTAATGTTCGAGCAAAAACGGCTGATTTTCGACAAAAGAGATAACACCCCCCCATTACGTCATGCTTCAGAAATGTGGAAAATGGTCCGTTTTCAAATGTTTTATTTTTGAACGTCAGTTCACATTTGTAGGTGGATCATCAGTGTTAGAGCTAAAATTAGCATGTTTAAAGTGATTTTCATGCTTCCAGGGGCTCGGGAAGTTAATTAAATACCATTTGGAGGCATTTAATGTTCGAGCAAAAACGGCTGATTTTCGACAAAAGAGATAACACCCCCCCATTACGTCATGCTTCAGAAATGTGGAAAATGGTCCGTTTTCAAATGTTTTATTTTTGAACGTCAGTTCACATTTGTAGGTGGATCATCAGTGTTAGAGCTAAAATTAGCATGTTTAAAGTGATTTTCATGCTTCCAGGGGCTCGGGAAGTTAATTAAATACCATTTGGAGGCATTTAATGTTCGAGCAAAAACGGCTGATTTTCGACAAAAGAGATAACACCCCCCCATTACGTCATGCTTCAGAAATGTGGAAAATGGTCCGTTTTCAAATGTTTTATTTTTGAACGTCAGTTCACATTTGTAGGTGGATCATCAGTGTTAGAGCTAAAATTAGCATGTTTAAAGTGATTTTCATGCTTCCAGGGGCTCGGGAAGTTAATTAAATACCATTTGGAGGCATTTAATGTTCGAGCAAAAACGGCTGATTTTCGACAAAAGAGATAACACCCCCCCATTACGTCATGCTTCAGAAATGTGGAAAATGGTCCGTTTTCAAATGTTTTATTTTTGAACGTCAGTTCACATTTGTAGGTGGATCATCAGTGTTAGAGCTAAAATTAGCATGTTTAAAGTGATTTTCATGCTTCCAGGGGCTCGGGAAGTTAATTAAATACCATTTGGAGGCATTTAATGTTCGAGCAAAAACGGCTGATTTTCGACAAAAGAGATAACACCCCCCCATTACGTCATGCTTCAGAAATGTGGAAAATGGTCCGTTTTCAAATGTTTTATTTTTGAACGTCAGTTCACATTTGTAGGTGGATCATCAGTGTTAGAGCTAAAATTAGCATGTTTAAAGTGATTTTCATGCTTCCAGGGGCTCGGGAAGTTAATTAAATACCATTTGGAGGCATTTAATGTTCGAGCAAAAACGGCTGATTTTCGACAAAAGAGATAACACCCCCCCATTACGTCATGCTTCAGAAATGTGGAAAATGGTCCGTTTTCAAATGTTTTATTTTTGAACGTCAGTTCACATTTGTAGGTGGATCATCAGTGTTAGAGCTAAAATTAGCATGTTTAAAGTGATTTTCATGCTTCCAGGGGCTCGGGAAGTTAATTAAATACCATTTGGAGGCATTTAATGTTCGAGCAAAAACGGCTGATTTTCGACAAAAGAGATAACACCCCCCCATTACGTCATGCTTCAGAAATGTGGAAAATGGTCCGTTTTCAAATGTTTTATTTTTGAACGTCAGTTCACATTTGTAGGTGGATCATCAGTGTTAGAGCTAAAATTAGCATGTTTAAAGTGATTTTCATGCTTCCAGGGGCTCGGGAAGTTAATTAAATACCATTTGGAGGCATTTAATGTTCGAGCAAAAACGGCTGATTTTCGACAAAAGAGATAACACCCCCCCATTACGTCATGCTTCAGAAATGTGGAAAATGGTCCGTTTTCAAATGTTTTTATTTTTGAACGTCAGTTCACATTTGTAGGTGGATCATCAGTGTTAGAGCTAAAATTAGCATGTTTAAAGTGATTTTCATGCTTCCAGGGGCTCGGGAAGTTAATTAAATACCATTTGGAGGCATTTAATGTTCGAGCAAAAACGGCTGATTTTCGACAAAAGAGATAACACCCCCCCATTACGTCATGCTTCAGAAATGTGGAAAATGGTCCGTTTTCAAATGTTTTATTTTTGAACGTCAGTTCACATTTGTAGGTGGATCATCAGTGTTAGAGCTAAAATTAGCATGTTTAAAGTGATTTTCATGCTTCCAGGGGCTCGGGAAGTTAATTAAATACCATTTGGAGGCATTTAATGTTCGAGCAAAAACGGCTGATTTTCGACAAAAGAGATAACACCCCCCCATTACGTCATGCTTCAGAAATGTGGAAAATGGTCCGTTTTCAAATGTTTTATTTTTGAACGTCAGTTCACATTTGTAGGTGGATCATCAGTGTTAGAGCTAAAATTAGCATGTTTAAAGTGATTTTCATGCTTCCAGGGGCTCGGGAAGTTAATTAAATACCATTTGGAGGCATTTAATGTTCGAGCAAAAACGGCTGATTTTCGACAAAAGAGATAACACCCCCCCATTACGTCATGCTTCAGAAATGTGGAAAATGGTCCGTTTTCAAATGTTTTATTTTTGAACGTCAGTTCACATTTGTAGGTGGATCATCAGTGTTAGAGCTAAAATTAGCATGCTTAAAGTGATTTTCATGCTTCCAGGGGCTCGGGAAGTTAATTAAATACCATTTGGAGGCATTTAATGTTCGAGCAAAAACGGCTGATTTTCGACAAAAGAGATAACACCCCCCCATTACGTCATGCTTCAGAAATGTGGAAAATGGTCCGTTTTCAAATGTTTTATTTTTGAACGTCAGTTCACATTTGTAGGTGGATCATCAGTGTTAGAGCTAAAATTAGCATGTTTAAAGTGATTTTCATGCTTCCAGGGGCTCGGGAAGTTAATTAAATACCATTTGGAGGCATTTAATGTTCGAGCAAAAACGGCTGATTTTCGAAAAAAGAGATAACACCCCCCCATTACGTCATGCTTCAGAAATGTGGAAAATGGTCCGTTTTCAAATGTTTTATTTTTGAACGTCAGTTCACATTTGTAGGTGGATCATCAGTGTTAGAGCTAAAATTAGCATGTTTAAAGTGATTTTCATGCTTCCAGGGGCCCAAAACACAAGATTTATGGAATGGTTAAAAGTGCATGAAAATGGCCAATTTACTCACTCTGAGTTCTCAAAAAGGGTTTCTTCACCCCGGGAAGTTAATTAAATACCATTTGGAGGCATTTAATGTTCGAGCAAAAACGGCTGATTTTCGACAAAAGAGATAACACCCCCCCATTACGTCATGCTTCAGAAATGTGGAAAATGGTCCGTTTTCAAATGTTTTATTTTTGAACGTCAGTTCACATTTGTAGGTGGATCATCAGTGTTAGAGCTAAAATTAGCATGTTTAAAGTGATTTTCATGCTTCCAGGGGCTCGGGAAGTTAATTAAATACCATTTGGAGGCATTTAATGTTCGAGCAAAAACGGCTGATTTTCGACAAAAGAGATAACACCCCCCCCATTACGTCATGCTTCAGAAATGTGGAAAATGGTCCGTTTTCAAATGTTTTATTTTTGAACGTCAGTTCACATTTGTAGGTGGATCATCAGTGTTAGAGCTAAAATTAGCATGTTTAAAGTGATTTTCATGCTTCCAGGGGCCCAAAACACAAGATTTATGGAATGGTTAAAAGTGCATGAAAATGGCCAATTTACTCACTCTGAGTTCTCAAAAAGGGTTTCTTCACCCCGGGAAGTTAATTAAATACCATTTGGAGGCATTTAATGTTCGAGCAAAAACGGCTGATTTTCGACAAAAGAGATAACACCCCCCCCATTACGTCATGCTTCAGAAATGTGGAAAATGGTCCGTTTTCAAATGTTTTATTTTTGAACGTCAGTTCACATTTGTAGGTGGATCATCAGTGTTAGAGCTAAAATTAGCATGTTTAAAGTGATTTTCATGCTTCCAGGGGCCTTCGGGAAGTTAATTAAATACCATTTGGAGGCATTTAATGTTCGAGCAAAAACGGCTGATTTTCGACAAAAGAGATAACACCCCCCCATTACGTCATGCTTCAGAAATGTGGAAAATAGTCCGTTTTCAAATGTTTTATTTTTGAACGTCAGTTCACATTTGTAGGTGGATCATCAGTGTTAGAGCTAAAATTAGCATGTTTAAAGTGATTTTCATGCTTCCAGGGGCTCGGGAAGTTAATTAAATACCATTTGGAGGCATTTAATGTTCGAGCAAAAACGGCTGATTTTCGACAAAAGAGATAACACCCCCCCATTACGTCATGCTTCAGAAATGTGGAAAATGGTCCGTTTTCAAATGTTTTATTTTTGAACGTCAGTTCACATTTGTAGGTGGATCATCAGTGTTAGAGCTAAAATTAGCATGTTTAAAGTGATTTTCATGCTTCCAGGGGCCCAAAACACAAGATTTATGGAATGGTTAAAAGTGCATGAAAATGGCCAATTTACTCACTCTGAGTTCTCAAAAAGGGTTTCTTCACCCCGGAAGTTAATTAAATACCATTTGGAGGCATTTAATGTTCGAGCAAAAACGGCTGATTTTCGACAAAAGAGATAACACCCCCCCATTACGTCATGCTTCAGAAATGTGGAAAATGGTCCGTTTTCAAATGTTTTATTTTTGAACGTCAGTTCACATTTGTAGGTGGATCATCAGTGTTAGAGCTAAAATTAGCATGTTTAAAGTGATTTTCATGCTTCCAGGGGCCCAAAACACAAGATTTATGGAATGGTTAAAAGTGCATGAAAATGGCCAATTTACTCACTCTGAGTTCTCAAAAAGGGTTTCTTCACCCCGGGAAGTTAATTAAATACCATTTGGAGGCATTTAATGTTCGAGCAAAAACGGCTGATTTTCGACAAAAGAGATAACACCCCCCCATTACGTCATGCTTCAGAAATGTGGAAAATGGTCCGTTTTCAAATGTTTTATTTTTGAACGTCAGTTCACATTTGTAGGTGGATCATCAGTGTTAGAGCTAAAATTAGCATGTTTAAAGTGATTTTCATGCTTCCAGGGGCTCGGGAAGTTAATTAAATACCATTTGGAGGCATTTAATGTTCGAGCAAAAACGGCTGATTTTCGACAAAAGAGATAACACCCCCCCCATTACGTCATGCTTCAGAAATGTGGAAAATGGTCCGTTTTCAAATGTTTTATTTTTGAACGTCAGTTCACATTTGTAGGTGGATCATCAGTGTTAGAGCTAAAATTAGCATGTTTAAAGTGATTTTCATGCTTCCAGGGGCTCGGGAAGTTAATTAAATACCATTTGGAGGCATTTAATGTTCGAGCAAAAACGGCTGATTTTCGACAAAAGAGATAACACCCCCCCATTACGTCATGCTTCAGAAATGTGGAAAATGGTCCGTTTTCAAATGTTTTATTTTTGAACGTCAGTTCACATTTGTAGGTGGATCATCAGTGTTAGAGCTAAAATTAGCATGTTTAAAGTGATTTTCATGCTTCCAGGGGCTCGGGAAGTTAATTAAATACCATTTGGAGGCATTTAATGTTCGAGCAAAAACGGCTGATTTTCGACAAAAGAGATAACACCCCCCCATTACGTCATGCTTCAGAAATGTGGAAAATGGTCCGTTTTCAAATGTTTTATTTTTGAACGTCAGTTCACATTTGTAGGTGGATCATCAGTGTTAGAGCTAAAATTAGCATGTTTAAAGTGATTTTCATGCTTCCAGGGGCTCGGGAAGTTAATTAAATACCATTTGGAGGCATTTAATGTTCGAGCAAAAACGGCTGATTTTCGACAAAAGAGATAACACCCCCCCATTACGTCATGCTTCAGAAATGTGGAAAATGGTCCGTTTTCAAATGTTTTATTTTTGAACGTCAGTTCACATTTGTAGGTGGATCATCAGTGTTAGAGCTAAAATTAGCATGTTTAAAGTGATTTTCATGCTTCCAGGGGCTCGGGAAGTTAATTAAATACCATTTGGAGGCATTTAATGTTCGAGCAAAAACGGCTGATTTTCGACAAAAGAGATAACACCCCCCCATTACGTCATGCTTCAGAAATGTGGAAAATGGTCCGTTTTCAAATGTTTTATTTTTGAACGTCAGTTCACATTTGTAGGTGGATCATCAGTGTTAGAGCTAAAATTAGCATGTTTAAAGTGATTTTCATGCTTCCAGGGGCTCGGGAAGTTAATTAAATACCATTTGGAGGCATTTAATGTTCGAGCAAAAACGGCTGATTTTCGACAAAAGAGATAACACCCCCCCATTACGTCATGCTTCAGAAATGTGGAAAATGGTCCGTTTTCAAATGTTTTATTTTTGAACGTCAGTTCACATTTGTAGGTGGATCATCAGTGTTAGAGCTAAAATTAGCATGCTTAAAGTGATTTTCATGCTTCCAGGGGCTCGGGAAGTTAATTAAATACCATTTGGAGGCATTTAATGTTCGAGCAAAAACGGCTGATTTTCGACAAAAGAGATAACACCCCCCCATTACGTCATGCTTCAGAAATGTGGAAAATGG